>NW_018108488.1:48735-75034 GCF_000183805.2 Loa loa
GTTCGTTCTTTTCCCTTTCCTTCTCTCTCTTCTTCCTCCTCTCTCTCTCCCTCCTCTCTCTCCTCCTCCCTCCTCTCTCTCTCTCTCTGTCCTCATTTCACCATCACTCATTTTAGATCATCGACATTCAATTCATCTCAATCTTCATAAATATACTTCATTCTTTTTTGATTAATCACTTCGATTAAGAAAATATAAAATATATCACATATATTAATATGTTACTGTTTCAAATATATCACAATAATTTATTTTATTCCTTCTACATTGGTCAATTTATTAGATTAAATTTTAGGAAAGTGATGAAATAGTGAATTCAAGAGGGATTAAACGAAAACGTCAACGTCATGATTATGATGATATAGTGAAATGTCCTCGAAGGATGGATTATAAAAAGACATGGTGGTTTCGCTCCAGCGAAGTAATTTCTAATAATTATTCTTGTTTATCTTTTCATTCTTTATCACCACTCAATACCATCGATATATGTGCAGTAGATTACAAGGGAGTTTTTTTTAATCGAATTTTAAAAAAGAAAAAAATCCCCAATTTTTTTCTTAGTGGTATTATAATTTGAGCTCCTGTTGATTAAGAAGATGTAAATATTAAATTTTCAACTTTTTATTACTTATCAAAGTGATGCGAATTTTATCACTTAGAAGAAGAATTTTGAATACCAAAAGTTATTCATTCGTGAAAGGAAGCATGATATGTCCTGTGCGTCGAGTCGTCAAATTGTGAGAAAGGTAGCTTTTTATTTTTGAATATCTCGAATCGATTATTCCAATTGATAATATCGAAGAGTTGACAAAAAGATGAGAAAGTGATTGGTTAAATGTTTCATTTATATGATGCGATGGAAGTGGTAAATCTTCTCTTTGAAATGATAATACTCAATAAGGGTAACTGATTCTAACATGGAATTAATCGGCACTTGAACATATTTATTTAGCGCACTTATTTATTAGTGTATTGACATAGTTATCTATTAGTATATTAATATATTTATTTATTAGTATCTTTACTTGCTTCAGAATATTAGCCTACGGTTTCAAAAAAAAAAGAAAGAAAACCGCATCTCTAACATCTCTAAGTTTGTGATAGTACATTAATTACGGGTTGGATAAATAGGATTATCTTACAGAAGAATTTCTCATCTGATCACACGAAATCACCTTTCAATTCACACTTAGCTCAGCTTTCAATAGCCGATGAGGCTAATATAACTTATAAAGATTTGTAGAATTTATCCATCTTAATTCATGTTTAAAGTATTTACTTACATGAGAAATTAGAAGAATATAATATTAGCATAGATGAGTTTTATTGAAATAACGTTACATACATTGTCATTTTGATCTTTGCAACAATGATAAAATTAACACTTTTTCAGGTTTACCTGCTAAGATTATCAATTCTTTTACTGGAAAATTGATTTGTATAAAAGTTTCAGAAATCAGGAAAAAACAACAATCATATACCTCGTAGATTGATTAGAAAATACATCGAAATGACCGCTGATGGATTTACTGCTACAACTAACCGTACTCGATCTGTCTCGCCAATAATTGACAAAGTGTTGCGAGTAATTTCACTGTTGTTGTTTTTTCTTTTTCGTTTTGGATATTGCATTCTAAGGATGAGTGAAAAATTGTCATCTATAAAATTATATTTACTTTTCTTTTAATCGATTAGTTTTGACAGTAAGCTTAGTTCAGCTATTATCTGCAACAATTTTTTCACCATACTATTATTTATAATATTGAACGATGGATAAAAAAGAGGAAGTCTAATTTTCCGTTCAAGTTTTTAATTTCGTATTGGAAAACAACAATTAAAGGAAATGTAGTGAAAAAAAAAGGATTTATTAGAAAATCTGTGAAAATTATACGTTTTATACGCTTATTTTCAGAAGCAGCAATTTTATGGTGTGATTGATGATGGAAATTTTCGTGATGATCAGAACTTTTTAAAAGGAACAAAAATATCCGCTGCTATAGCACAATCGGAATTAGCATTTGTGGCCAAAAAATTAGAAGAAAGCTGTGTTCTTCGTATATTTTGGATGTGAGTTGTATCATTTTTCCAATAACGTTATTTACCTTCTTATACATTAGAAAGTTCTATAGGATTTATGTAAATGGCTTATTTTATTCTTCCAGAATATGTATATATTTTTTCTACAACAACAAAAATCAGACAATTATTAGCTACTTTTCCATCTTTAGAATGAAAAAGTTTTGTCTTTTTTACAATTAGCTGGAAGAGGATGTTTTGTCGTATTGCAATATTGAGATTATTTTTCTTTTTAAGCTGAAACTTTTATTGATTCTTTTTCTTTTTCCAAACCCTATTTTCTCCTGCTTTAAAGGATTTTCCTTTTGCTCGAAAATATACTTACATCAGGCTATTTTAAATATTTTCGTGAGCATTGCAAAATTAACACTTAGATGAACAATATGGGTGCTTTCTTTTGGATCAGCTTATTTTCCGAAGGCATACTTATCTGTTTTCAGGAAAATTCGTCAGTACAATCTTCAGTCACCTTTACAGCAAATACGAAGAGCAAAAGCAAGTGAATTAAACCATATTCTTTTTAGGATTATTCAAGAGGTTGGTTCTGTTATTGTTACTTGCTTATTGTTATTTATTGTTTTTCAGTAATAATAATATGTTACTGTTGTCCAGTACTAATGATGTCCATCAATGATTATTTTGTAAGTGATGGATTTTGAAACAAGAAACATTATATTATACTCGCTGTCCTGAAATACCTTATTTAGTAGTCAGGAAAAAAATGATACTGGAAATGATGAGATTGATTAATGATATTGGAAGTTGATTGAGATTTGATTACGAAAAAAAAATGAAATGAATAAATGAGTTGAGCTGTTAAAATCATACAAAACAATTCGTCTTAGTTGAAGGGTTTCTACAGTACAAGTTAGCTTCAAATATCAATCATTGGAGCGATGCTGATATATAAAACGATAGCTAAGCCCTCTCTTTCTTTTAAAGATGAAATATTGAAAAATTACTGGTGGAAGGTTAATAAATTGTGATTAAAAACTTAGGATATACCTTTTTTTGCCGATTTAAAACGGAGTATTTTTCAGAGTAAAGATTTCGAGAAGCATTATCTTCTGTTGCGCAAGTGTTTAATAGAACAAAACGCGTTTGAATTTCTAAAGCAGTTACGAATAATGAAGAGATGGTGTATTTCAGCATCTGAAAATTTCGATGAAATTGTTTTCGTAAGTTATATTTTCAAAAATTTTCAAGATTACAAGAAAAGGAAAATGGTGAACTACCTATGACTTTAACTACCAGTGTTTTTTTTTCTGAGATATAGAAGAATTATAGCCCTATCTTAGAAATGGAAGTGTTTAAGAATTTCACTTTATGTAGACATATCGTTCCCTGCTTGGAATAGAGAAAATATAAGAATATTCTGAGTTAAGGGAAGTAAATGCAATGATTATGATGCAATTCATAATGGATTTTATTTGAACTAACATATTCAATGAACATGGCAACTTCCAAAAGATTTATAAGGCACAAAATATTTTCATATTATTTAACTGTAAAAAATCTGGCAAGTAATAAATAATTGGTAGAAATTAATATTATTGAAAGGGACAAAGATAAAAAGTGGCCAAAATTTAACACATAACAATGGAATTTATCAGTGAGCATGAATAAATGAGCTTATAATTACAGCAAACATAACATTTATGAATTTATTTCAATATTTTAGGCCTTGTTTACAGCCAATGAAAATATTTCTAAATTTGTTCAGATGTTATCCGATAATTGCTATGCACCAAAACATCATAGATGTGGGTAAGAATTTCTATCAATACGTTTTCTTCATATCACAATACTTTAATTAATACCTTCTTCCATTTAGCATTTAATAGGTATTATTGATTTCTGATGCTTTTATTCTTTTCTTTCCTCTTTCTCTGCTTGTTTTTTTTTTCAGGATTTTCAAAATTTCATTATCATGCCTTTCATTGGAATATCGAGCAAAATTATTTGAACGCTTAAATTATGAAACAAAACACCGCCTTTTCGATATTGTCATAGAGATAGGCTGCAATGGTGGTGGATTTTGTTTTCTTGATACACTAATCAAATATGGTATTTTTTTTGCTTTTATTTTTTGGTTTTGATTCTTCACTTATATTTGTTTTATGCTGAGATGCAATTCGGCTATCCGGATCCGGTTATTAAAGAAAATCAATTGAGTGTGGCCAAGAATTCTTGATGGTATGAGTATATCATGAATATATCAATCCGGTAGTCTTATTCCTGGTAGTCTAAAAATAAGTAAGAAATGTGTTAATAACATAAGGTGGAAATGGATTTCTCGAATCAAATGCATTGCTTGCAAATAAACTGCACATAATAGTTTCAAAATAATTATGATGGATTAGAAATCATTCCTAATCTTTTCTTTTCCATTTAAACTGGATTATTTAGTTATGTTATAACAGTTGTATCTCCACTATGCAATTGTTTACAAACAAGCAAATAGTCTCTTGAAACAGGCCTTTGTTTCTTTTATTTTAATCGTCGGCTAATTTGTTAGTGAAAATGAGTTGAATATATTGAAAAAAAATTTTAAGGTATTAATATTGGTTGCACGAAAATTCATCATATCCAACAATGCGTGCTGAATGGGAATGAACAAGCAGTAAGTTGTTTATAACTTTAATTGTTAGTCATCAGATTCGACTTTAATGTCACACATTAAAATGTGACACACATTTAGTCAATTAGATGCTTAGTTTAGTTAATTGTTTTTTAATATTCAGTATGAGATATATTTTCAAAGTTTCAAATAAGCCTACTAGAACGTCAGCTAGATATTCCAAACTAAGAAGAATGGCCTGTTGTTCGTACTGGAACAGAAGTATTCTAGTAGGATCTTCCTTTTTAGAAAAATAAAAATTTCGTAGTGGTTTTTGGATTGAACACTTTAAAGGTTTTAGTTTGGTTATACATTTCAGGCATTACATTTGATTTTAAATGGTTTTGAAGTAAAACGTATCAAGGAATTACCTGATAATAATTTACATGAACAAGCTTGCAAGGTTTCATTTATGGAATTTTCTTCCTTCTGAATTCAAAATTTTATCACAGATGCAGAATTATTGTTTTAGATGAATCTTTCAAAAAATTCTCATTTATTCTTTTTCGTTTTTTCTAAAACAGATCTATTTTCTGCTGTCATCATGATCACTTAATGATGTTCTTCATCGTATCACGGATTTTTGCGTCAAATCTTTAGACATTTCGTTGTCCTTTTGTTTGAATGCTAAAAGTATGAGGGCAATAAATGGTCTTATTCATTCAATTCTTTGAATTTTAATTACCGTCTCCAATCTCTTTACAAATGTTGAAAAATTTTTCTTTTCTTCCCATTTCCACGAATAATTTTTGTAGATTATGGATTCGATAAATACTTATTTGGATCGTCTAAATTTAGCAATTCAGTGCTGGACAATGGCGTTATTGAAAGAGAATAGTATAGAGTTCACAAATGACACTGATAATTTTCCGATATCAAATATTTGTTTACATCGTATTGGTCAGATTGATCAAAACGTATATTTATTACTTCATTTTTCATAAAAATTTCACTGACCCTCCTTTTTTTTCATCTAAATTTTTTATTAAATGTTCCTTTTACTTTGCTGATCAAAATATCAATAACCGTACTACAAGGTGAATTTAACATAACAAATTTGCATATTCACTTACCTCGTGATGCCATCTATTTCCGATTTGTTTCAAAAAGAAGGAGTAAAATTGATCTTATCCATGAGTCATATCGAATTTCCTATCCTTTTATTTTTTATTTGGAAATGGAATTAATCACGATGAATTTTAGATATGTCTAATTGTTTCATCGATTAAACCGTTGTCAACAACGACATTTTCATCTAAAAATTCACATGTAATAAATTTTAGTATAAACTGTCTAATCTTATTATCATATGCGAAAACTAGCTTAAGATTTCATTTAATTCAATTATCACAGTGATCGGGGAAAGATGATTCAATCATTAGAGGTAAATTATTCCGGAGGAGAGTTATTAAAGTTAGGTTATTCTAGAAGGTAGTTATTGGAGGTAAGTTATTTTAAACAATTAGAGGTAGGTTATTCTGTAGCATACAAGCTTGCCATACATTCACTTTACTTCTTCGACCTGGTACGATAATATCATATACAGCTACTGCAAAGAATATTAATAACATTGGTATTATTATCAATCAGCACTTTGATAATAACCTTAACAACGATATATATTCAGGTATTGGTTATGCATTCATTTAATTTGTCATCAGCTGATGGCATTATGAATATTAATATTCACCAACGTCATTTCCCTGTTCAATTTCATAAGCATTTACAGTACGTATGACTTTTTTCTTCATTAAATATATTTTTTTTTTCATATATTTATTAATTTAGTTTTTAAATTGTCCCCTAAATGTTTACAAATGTACAGCTCAATGAATTAAACGAAAGACAGACTGTTTTTTTCCTTCTTATTTTGTCACTGAGTATTCACATATTTCAAATATTTTAACTTCAACTTTTGAAAAGTGCTGATTTAACTACTTATTTTTATTTAATCCTTTTTTTAAAAGTTCATCTCATTTTAAGCATTTATCTAGGACAAGAATGAAATTATATACCTTAACTAATTTTAATCATAGCAATTACTCTTTTTCTTTGAAGATTTCATTTTGGCAATCAAAACGATAAAATGGATTTGATTTATGTATTTCACAATAATAACAGTTGCATGTATTGGTTTCCACATGGATGCAACAGTAGAATGGGTAAGGAATTTAGAAAAAGAAGTTAATGTTTTTATAATCTTTCTGATTATGATAATTGGCCTTTATCTTAAAATAGCGCAATTAATTAATCAATCAATTAATTGATTACTCATGTATCAGACTGACTATTTTACACGTCATAATAGATGAATCAAAATTGAAACTGATATCTTTCTACTTTAGCATAACCTGATACTGTTTAATAATATTGTGAAAATGTCTAAAAAAAAAGATGAAAAAAGTAACAGGTAGGTATGCGAAAGTTATGAGAAGTTTAGGTACACAAGTACACGTGAAACTATCGTATACGCCAAGTGATTATATCAATGAAACGAACAACCTTATTGTGTTGCAACTCTGGGATATACAAATTTCTCCACCACTACTCTTGGCACTCATTAAAAAAGCTGAATTAAGAGCTACTTCGGAATCGAATCAGAGCTGAATTATTTTCTTTCTTTTTTTTCATTCAATATCTGTCAGATAGTATTATCGGTAATCTTAAAACATTTATTCAAGGTCAAATTTCATTATTTAGTCTAACTTTCTTTTTGTTCCAGGATAGCAATATTATTGAAAATATTTGTGAAAATTTTTATTCATTGTAAATAGCAGTTCAGTGATAGTGATATTTACTGTAAGAATGTTAGTATTTAAATATCATTTTCAAAACAATAATTCAACAATTGTTACTTTACATTCTTCTCATTACATTTTCTTCCTCTGCTTTACCAGCTATGAGTTACATTATGCCCACGAATAATCATTTCGAATAATTAAATAGTTAATTATCAGAATTTCAAAATTTCCACTATCCATAACTTTAATGATATAATTACCTTAGATAAATTCAGACTGGAATTGTCGTCTTTCTCTTAAATTACATGAAAAAAAGAGTTTTTTAATTTTGTAATATTTACGATATCATTTGAATTTTAACATTTCACCGATTCCGCTTATTACTGTTAGTATGGTCTGCATGATATCTAATACATTCAATTTCCAAATTTAATTTTACGAACGAATCATAGTGGTTGATAAGTTGTAAGTTTTACTTTTCGGTTGTTTTTCAGTTTCCCTTTCTTTTTTCTTTTTTTCTTTTTTTGTGTTATCTACACATAGATGGTCAGTTATCCTCCCCATTCATCCCTACATTTATTTGTCTTGCTGATGCTTTAAAAAAATTTTGAATTTTATTATTTATGTAAATTTGTTATGACTACGTTCAAACTATTAACACTTGAAATTAAATTAGTTTCCTTGAAACTCTTATCTTTAAAGCATCATTTGTACATGTATCATAGTGAATAAATTTTTAAAATTGACGTAAAAATTTTTTTTGACAGATCGACACATATTAAAAAGGGTAACTGATTAGTAATGAGTTATGTGAGATTCTCAATGATAGATGTATGTCGCATATTGTGGCAATATTCTGAAATCTTTAGCGAAATGGAAGCAACAGATATTAAACCGGTAAAAATCAAGCAATTCTAAATCAGTGATAGAACTTGATATTTTACCACATCCCTTATTTGTAGGAGGATCTTATATCATCGAAAATAATAGTTTTACATTCCTTCCTATGAATTATTCAATCGAAGAATCAGGTAAACTGAAAAACAATTGCACATCAATTTGTCTTCATGGGTAATTCAACCCAAGAATTTCAAATTATTAATCGGAAAAACATTTTCGTATCCATCGGTTTTTACTGGATTATTCAACCGAAGAAATTTACATTAATAGTTTTGCATCCATTTTTATGGTTTATTCAACCGGATAGCTTACAATTACTGATTTCTTTTTTTTTATTCGAAAATAGAAACGAAGAAAAATCGACAAACATAATGTATACATATATGCACAATATGATGAAGCTCAGTATTTAGAACAAGGGATTATTATTTGTTATAACATTTTTTTCCCCTTCGTTTTTCTTTCTTTTTTTAAAAAAGTTTGAAAATTTCGTTTTTTTTTCTGGAATCATTAATCCAGCATAGTGCCAACATAATAAATAATTCCGAAACAATGAAATCATTAATTTTCGAGGTTGACGAAGTCATATGAATGATAATAATGTTTACCGAATATTTTTGAAATTTCTCGTAAAAACTGCATACATTTGGTATAATTGCAAGGATTTTTCTTTCTTTTCTAAATTTAAAATTTTAATTTTGAAATTTGAAATGATTAATGATAATACATTTATTGTCTACTTCAAATAAAATTATTTACAAAAAAGATTTGATATGAAAGAGTAACAAAAAAAAGAAGAAAGAACATAAGGAACTGAATATTAAAAAAACACTATCCAAGAAAAAAAGAAAATATCAAATATATGAATCCATATACAGTGCACAGTAAGTAATTTTCATCCAGTAGTAATTGTAATTATGAATCTAACATTATGATGAGAAATAGAATCACCAGCTGAATTGAATCACTTATCATGTAATCAATTAGTTAATTGACCAAACTTAATTAAGCTATTTAAGACTGATTATATTATCATTTCATCAAAAAAAATTAATTTAAACTAGAAAAAACACACACAAAGAAGAAAAAACAAGAAATTCAGACTTTGAGGTTTATTGCAATGAAATTGAATATTGTGATAAAATTGCAAAATTTTTTCTTATTTTTTATTTTTTATATATTTTTTTTTTTATTTCTAACAATGAGTAATCGCTTTAGCATTCTTCGTTGATAATTGAAGGTCATTGGATGAACTTAACGAATCGTAACTTTCTTCTGATACATAATCATCACGTATAATCTAAATAATCAATAATAAATAACAAAAGAATAGTAAAATTTTTTATTTTTAAATTTTCTTTTTTTTTTTTTGTTACAATAATATAATTAAAAGGGATAGTGTAATTTAAAAATAAAAAAAGAAAAAGTATGATGATGCCAATAACAAATTATGATTAGAAAGATTTAAAGGTTTAAAAAGATTAATAAGAAGAAAACATAACTCATAAATTGGAATAATTAATAAAATTATTGCAAATCATTGATATTAATTATATAAAATATTATTAATAGCTTTGGTCCTTTTTTTCCAATAATTACTCAATGATATAATTTTTGATAAGAAATGTTTTATCAAATTTAATGATAAAATTTTTATTTTTCTTAAATATAAAATTATATCAAATTTATTATAAAATTCCCAGAAAAAAAAACACTTATTATAGAAATTTATATATACATGCAATATTATTGCTAGCTTTCCTTCTTTTTTTCTTATAAATTTTAAAGAATTATCAAATTTTGAAATTTATCGGTACCGTTTGAGAATTGTCAGTTTTGGAATCATTAATTGTTTGATTCTGTCTAGCAACACGTCGTTTCAATTCTTCGTTCTCCTTCATTAATCGTCGAATTTCACGCTTTTGTTGCTCGATTATTTCCTAAAATGAAGAGAAATTATTTTTGAAATTAAATTTTATGCAATGTTTTTTTTTAAAATCACCTAAAATATTTTGATGATAAGCTTTTTTTAAAGCAAGAAAATCTTATCAATTCCATATGCACAAGTTCTAAATTATTTTAATATTCTGTATTGAAAGAATAACACTTCTTAAGGGTAATGATTTAATGATAGTGATATGATTTAAGGATAATGATATGATATCATAAGTGGTCATAAATAAGCAATGATCGTTTCATCCCGAATACAGACACAGATATATATATATATATATATAAAACTTTTTCTGCAAGTTCTCCTTAATTCACTTCAATTAATTAAATAAATTAGCATATGAGGTAATATAATAAATCGAAATTTTTGTCTACCTGTTGGCTGAGTGTCTGCAACTCTTTTCTTGGCCATTGCTTCATACCACTGAAAGAAGAAGAAATTAGGCCGAAAAAAATTTTAAAATTGCAAAATTAAAATACAGTCAATGATAAGGAGGTTAAATAAAGAAGAGATATTACTGTTGCCAAAATAGATTTAGCATTCTTTTACTTGTTTGCTAAAATGGTCATTTAAATTTTGATAAATTTTTCAAGTAACAATGATTGATTGAATCTTTAAACTTTTTTAAAAAGCATACCTTTTTAAACAATACATTACAATATTGCAACTAATTATTTGTGTAGGAAAAATAAATGTTTTCCTAATGATTCTCATTATTCAATCAAATGAAATTAGTTACTACTCTTCTAATTATTCTGACCATTTGAACAAACGAAATTACTACCTTCCTAATGATTATGACCATTAGAGTAAATCAAAAATACTGCATTCGTAATGAATCTGATCATTTGAATAAATGAAATTACTCCCTTCCTAATAAATGTGACCATTAAAGCAAATTGAAACTACTCCCTTCTAATGATTCTGACCAAACAAAACTACTACCTTCCTAATGGTTCCGATTATTGGTTCTGACTTTTGGAGTTACCTACATAATATTACTTACATATATGACTTACTTGATAAAATTCAAAACGTCTACTATTTAAAATACCATTTAAAAGAAAAGGAACAAATTTAAATTTGAATACTAAAATGATTAATTGAAAAATAAGAAAATAAAAAACCTTGTTCGTTTTTCGGTAAAGCACCATTTTGTACTACATTCTTTTGCAATATTATTATCGCCATCACCATCATCATCATCATTATCATCATCAATACCATCAATGTTATCCGCTTTATCATTATCGTAGTCATAATTTTTCTTCTTATTATTATTGTTATTATTATTATTATTACTATCATTATTATTATTACTACTACTACTGCTATTACCACAATCAGGAGATCTTGCTGGTACAGCTAATGATATTTCATTACCACCATCATTTTCGATATCAATTAATGTTGGTTTCAATATAGTTCCACTAGCCATAGCTGCTGTATTACGTGAAGAACAGTGTGGATTAGTTCTGGAAATGCAAAAATCCAAATTATACTACAATTTAGAAAAGATATTGGAAAAAAAATGAGGAAAGGTTAAAAAAAAGTTAAAACTTTGTTTTAAACGCAAACTAATGCTTAATCTTCTCGGTTAAAAAAAGAAAATATTTTTATTAAAGATGATAAATTTTGTGAAATTACAAATATATTTTAGAAAATTAAGAAAAAAAGGTGACAAATCTAAAATAAAAAAAATTAACTATAAAAATTACCTTGGCAATGAACATTTTGGTATATCATAAATAGCATTACTACCATTTATTATTTCTAAATTTGACGGATGTGCGGAAGTTTTATACATTGTGGACGGAGCGGAACGTACACAATATCGATCATTATCATCAACTAATGGTTTATCAGAATTTCCGGATGAGGAAGATGTTGACGGAATACATTCGTGAGCATTAAACATTGCATTGGATGGTTGCAATGTTGAATGATAAGTGGGATGATTAGTTTGTTTTGTTATACGCTCAACTGGACTGCTACTATTCGATGAACTCAAACTGCAGAAATAATGATCGTATCAAATAATTAAGTAATTGTACTAATAGAATACTTATTAATTATAAAGAAATATAAAAAGTGATAAATTGAAATATATGAAAAATTTGAAAAAAATAAAAGAATGGAAAAAAATCCTAAAATCCTTTTAGGTTACATCGAAAAAATCTTCATTACCTGCTACTATGATTCTGACTTTGATATCCACTAGATGAAGGTGCAACAATAGTATCCGGACATGTAACTGTTGTTTGTTCACGATCCATTGATGAAGCAGTATGTCGTTTACTTTTACGTGGTGGACGTGAATGACGAGAACGTATTATTGAAGACCCATGCGTTGTTTCATCCGAATCAGTATCTTCATTTCCACGACAACCACCAGTTGAATATTCGGATAAAATATTTGGTGATACGAAAGTATTATTATCAGGTGCTACTAACTTACTGCTAGCATCAAATGCAATAATCCTTTCACGACTTGCCGAAATATCTGGTAATGTTGTATACGGATTCCTAAAATTCACTTATATGATGCAGTTGTTCGAGCAAACGATTGACAGTTATTTTTTGATAATCTATCGTTTAACAATTCTCTAATACAATAAATATTTTTAATTGAATGTGTATAATTATAAAATTATTCCGTAAACAAAACAGAAACTCATCTTTCAATACAGAATTTCAAGTAAATTTGAACATAATATGTTAACTTTACTTGACAAATAAGCAATTGTCGTAATTTAAGTTAAACTTTCTGCTGTTTTCATATAAAAACGCGAAAAACTTCCGAAATTTGTATAATTCTATTATACCCACAGAATCTTAACCAACAGCAAAAATCATGAAGCAACAGCTATAAAATGAGGAAGTATTCCCATTTTCATTTGCAATAGCAGAATAAAACAAGCCTACTGCATCCTACAGTAATCTTACCAACAGCAGCAATATGACAGTTACAAGATGTTACAAGATGAAAAAACAAAAAACAAAAAAACAAAAAACAAAAAACAGTTACAAGATGAAAAACAAGCCTATTGTACCCGTAACCATGGTGCAGCAATATGATAGCTATAACACAAAGTGTTCCGATTTTTATTCCTAATGATAAAATAGAACAAGCCTACTGTATCCTAAGGTGATCTTTACCAACATTAAGTATCGTAAGGCAACAATATGAGAGTTATAAAACGAAGAGCAGGCCTTACTGTGTAGTACAGTAATAATTAACTTACAGCAGGCATTGCAGAAGGCAACAATGTAATAGCTATCAAGTAAAAAATATATATATATATATATATATATCCCCCATGTTTAATTCACTGCGATGAAATAAAACAAGTCTAATATATCCTACGGTAATCCTTGCCAACTATATGATAACAATGAAGTAAAACATCCTTTATCTTCAATGGCAAACTAAAATAAACAATAACCTTCGATTATGCCGTTCACAGGAAGCGTTTTCATTGAAACATCGCTGATTACGGTGATGTCCATTCCGGTGTTTCTGTACGGTTAAACCAGCTTGTCGTACTGCCAAACTATCATTCAATAAGGCTATATCTAATACATAATCATCATTTGTATTCAAATGTACTGCTGGCGTCGCTTTTGTAATCACATGTGATTCGCTTACTGTATTACGAATATGTGATGGAAATTTCGCATTATTACTGTGTGCATGCAACCTGAAAATTAATAATAAAGTTTCAAATTTAAATAATGCAAATTTAATATTGAAACTATATATGGCAATTGAAATCAATTAATTTAATTTGACTCATCATCAAAAAATAAGTGAATAAATAAATAAAAAGTTGAATCATAATAAATATAGGACAAGCATTTAGTATGCTAATGAAATGCTTGAATTTGTTGTATTACCTTGAAATATTTGTATTATCATAATCAGAAGGTGAACTGTCAATCGGTAACAATTCATAATCTCTACAACCATCACTTCGCATACGTATATAGCGTAATTTTGCTAAAATTAATCGCAATTCTGCCATCTGTGATCCATATTTACTAGCTTGTTCATGAATCTAAACAAATAAAAAAAGAAATTATAAACTACCATTGAAAATTAATCATTGTAATATTAGGTAAATCTAGTATTAGGTAAAACTATTAGATAAATTTTCTGGTAATATCAGGTAGATTTATTGGAAATATCGGGAAAATCTAACATTTTGCTAGTTTAATTTCAATATACTACAAAAATCCTCGCTATTTTTAGAAACAATGGAAAAAAAATCTCATATATTTTTTTCGTTCATTACCTTTTAAAGTTAATATAGTAGAAATATGATACATCAAAAATCTATCAGTCAAATATTATTTCGTAAATAAAAAGTTCAATAAATACCACCATAATTACGATAAATATTAATGTCATATATTTTACCAAAATCAAAATATTGAAGAATAAAAATTTATTGATTTAATTTTAGTTATAAATTCAAAAAAATTAAAAGTTTCGTTTTAATCCTCAAAAAAAAGGAATTAATAACAAGAAGATAAATACCTCAGGTGTCCATAATTCATCTAAATACGAATGCAATAATGATACTTCTTTTCCAATATCTACCGATATATTCCAATCATTTTCACCCGAATTTCGTTGATTGTTTGCTGGTGGTGTTGAAATTTTCATCAAATATCGATGCATATTATCCCATTCATGTTCAACAAATTCATTCATAAAATTCATATAGTGCTCTTTACCACCAAACTTCGTAAAATTTGCTAATGTTTGCAATGTTTTAGCGATCAATGTAAGATTACGAGCTGCATTTCCGGATGGATATTCGGAAATCTGGAAATAAAAGTTATAGAAAAGTGGAATGAAAACATCATATTGATGTAGTTCCGACAAATATATGAAATAATAATAGTGATAATAAGTGATAATTTCAAAATAATATGCATTGATACAATAAAAAGAGCATTTTCCTTTGAAAAAAAGATTGGAAAAAATAAAATGTGAATCGAAATTATCATTTATCAGAGAAGAAATCCTGATAAAAGAATTTAATAAAGTTTGAAATCAAAATGTTATTCATCTACTTTATAGTAATTCTGAAGTATTAATTGACCATACAAAAAGATGGCATGAAAAAAATCGTGAAATTATTGAAGAATTAAAACGACTGAAAAGTTTATTCCAAACTATTCGTAATTTAAAATGAGTTAAGTCTTTTCGAATGTAAAATTCGGTCAAAAGACCAAAAAAATAGTAACTTTAAAAAAGTTTGAAACTTTACTTACCAAATTGAACAAACTAGGACTAAGTATTGCTGGACAAAGAAATCGCAGGAAAATACTGGATGAAATTAATGTATCAGCAAGATCAAGTCGACCAACTTTTTCCAAACGTCTTCGTAGGGTAACAAAAATTTCACGTAATTCAATTGGAAATATTTCAGTACTGAAATAAAATATTTATTTTATATCGTATGATCGCTTAATTTAATTTTTTTTAAAATTAAATTAATGAATGAAAATTCTTAAATAAATTGAAATAAAGTCTAATTTTAAATAAAATTTTATTTCTAATACAAAAGTAAAGAGAATTAATTGGCATATTTTATGAAAAAATGACCAAAAAAAGAAATGAAAGTTTCAAATATCATGTTTTCTATTATTTAATTCTTAATTATAAATTTTAATAAATATTGTATATTTGGATAAATGACAATGAATGGATAAGAATATTTCGAATGTAACTGAAAAAAAGAAAACATCCAATTGAAATATTAATTCAATTCAAAACATTGAAATATGTTACAAATGAAAGAGATAAAATCAAAATGAATCATAATTCGTTGAAATTAAAAATGAAATATAAATTTAAAAAAAGAAAAAAACCCAACCTTGCTAATATTTTAGACCATGCAGTTTTAACATTTGTCACCAACTGATGACGATTCTTTTCTAATGTTATCACACTGATATTTGCCATTTTCAATGGATCTACCTCACAATCCTTATCAGACTGCTGCATTATTTTAACAAATTCACCAAGTGTATTCTAAAAATCATCGAAATAAAAAAGATGCTGTATTGTATATTATACTTCATTTTCACTTTAATTATATTATAAGTAAATAATTCCTTCACGTTATATGTACTTATTATTATTTATACTATCTGTGTTTAATATCATGTATTATTACTGTACATTTAATATATTTAATATAATCAAACTATATATTTTGATGTCATATATCATAATTATATATTTAATGCCGATAAATTTATATTTTCTCGATGTCATATATTACCACTGCATATTTAGCATAGTTAATATTATTAAACTATGTATATCGAATATCATATATCATAATTATATATTTAATATCAATAAACATATATTTCCTTGGTACACATGTATCATTGTATGATTATTAATAAGAGGAAAACATATAATCATATAGGTTTACAAAATTAATGAATAACTTTGTGTGAATGTTAATTTCTCATTAATTATCATATATTCATTTTCATTAGCAAAACAAATGATGTTAAACTGAAGCATTAGGTAAAAGTTAAATATGTTAAATAAAAGTGAAACTTTGTAGAGGATGATGAGAGACTTACTTGAAGATATTCATCCGCAACTAATTTCATATATGCTTCCATTGCTTTTGTTGCTAAGGAATTGCCACGAAACATTAAGTGTTCATTATCTGTAATTTAATTAGCTTTTTTTTAAAAAAAAATTGTGACCAAAATTTTTAAAATGATGTGAAAAAATTTTCAACATATGTGTTTCCTACTGTATACTACTGTACTTTTCTCTTACTACTAATTTAAGGTTAATAAAAAAAATAAATTTATGTCCACATGTTGAATTAAAAGATATGATAATGGAATTTTAAGCTATTATAACCAGGAAATCAAGCAATTCTTAATTAATTAATATTAAGTATAATTCAATCAACACTAAATCAGAAAAGAAATTCTGTAATCAAAAGAAATTTCTGGAATTTTATTAACTAAATACTAATCATTCCTTTCCTTCTTTTTTTTGTGAAAAAATTAATAGATTATAATAAAATACATTGAGTTTTATTCTTTCGTGCATTAAAATTACATTCTAAAAAAAAAGAGAAAAGAAAAAATATTTTAAAGAAATTGCGCAAAATTTTAAGTATAAAAACTAAAATTATCAAACGAAATCAAATTTTATTAAATATATTAGAAATGAAATTAAAATAATAAATTCATAATAAAAAAAAGAATACATACCAAGAACGTCCACTTCAGACATAATTAAATCGCACAAGAAATATTTAGCCATATGTAATTTGTGCATAATACGTACGAGTACTGTAGCCAAATCTTCCTTCGCTTTGACACTTAATGTTGGCTCCAAAACATGGCATAGTGATAAATAATATTGTCTAAAAATTTAATTCCGAAATTGAAAGATTCAATTTAAAATGTAAAACACAACTACAATCATAATTAAGGGAAGGAATAATTAAAAAATCACCTCAATTTTATAGTTATAACATTCAAAAAAAGCTCAAATTTCATATGTATTCTTAAAAAATTTAAAATTTTATCATTTCAAATTTAAAAATTTTTGTCCGATATCATTTTTCAACAAATTCCTTTTACATATTTAATGCTATATTTCGTTTTTTTTTGCTCCTCATTGTCTTATTCCATTTTATAATTATAATATTCAAAAAAAGCTCAAATTTCATATGTATTTTTAATTCTTTTTAACACACTTTTAAATACATACATTTTAATTCCTTTTTACTAAGGCATTAATTAATTAATTAAATTAATAAAAGATTTCGCAAAAACCAATGGATGGTATAAATTTTGGAAAAAATAAAAGAAAAAAGTTATGCATTGCCTCTTATCATTACTATTTCCTTAATTTTAATCAATCAATTATCATTTTAGGAAAGGAAAATGACTTACTTCATAAAAGTTAATAAATCAGTGTATGCTTGCATAGGTAATATTTGTACCGATTGATAACGAGCCTTAATACGTACTGCAGCTACCTCACCATTACCTTTATCTTTGATTGAATTTGATAATTTAGTACCATCTGATGTTGCCGTTACAGTATACCTGTAAAATTAATTAACTTTTACCTTTTTTTCACTTAATTTAATCAAAATTATGAAAAATTACAGTATCATAGTATGCTTTACTTCACAAATATTACCAAAATTTAAATATATTAAAGTTTTAAAATTCTTAATTTTTCTCAAAAGCAAAAAAAAGAAAGAAAAACCACTGAACAGTATGAATTATAAGAGAAGATAAGATGAATTTTAATTAATTAAAGTAAAATATTTTATGAAAACATTTTGACAAAAATTTTCATAAAATGTTTATTTTAGGAGTGAAAAAAATCAAATATAACAAAATTTTTTCTATGCCAAATATTAGATCTGATAGTAATATCAATTTATTAATAATTTTCGTTCCCCCTTCAACATTTATTTTTGAAATAATTAAAATTATATATCGAAATTAAAACTGAATACAAGAAAAAAATTGAATGCAAGTTTTAACCTTGTAAAAATTAAGAAAATGTAAAGGTTAATTAAAGAAAAAAGTCGAGGGAAACGGAAGAGGAATTGGTAACAAATTAAGATATTTAAAGTTGATTGACTGATTAATCAGCTAATTAATTAATTAATTAATTAGGAAAAAATTAGCAAGGCTGACCGATAATATGTTCCAAAAATGCTTCTTAATTTGAAGCATTTTTTATCAAATTTAATATTACACAATGGCCGGATAAAATGACAACGATTCAACCATGATGATGATGATGATGATGTTTGGGCGCAATTTTTTTGATATACTATCCAACATCGTCACTTCTGAGACTATCCCCAAAAAGTAAAAAAAAAGGATTCGATAATTAATGAAATTAATTAATAATGATTTTACAGCACGAAAAAACAAACAAAATTTATTAGCGAAATATAAGTTAAAGAAAGAAAAAAGAGAAGGATTTATTACAAATTACAAAATATAATTTCAAAAGAAAAAACGAAAAGAAAGAATTTATGTATTATTTTAGATTTTTTTTTCTTTTTTTTCTACCATACATATAAAGAAATATTTTACATGAAATTTTCAATAAATTTGAAAAATTCCCACATTTTAATTTAATAAATTAGTAAATGTAACGAATTATTGAATTATCAAATCTTTGAATGGAAAAAAAAGTATGGTAGCATACAGTAACATTTGATAAAATAGCATTATAACAAAAATTGGAATTAGCCAAATTTCATAGGAAAGAAAAAAAACAAAGAGGAGGCAATATATAATAAACACAGTAGGATTTTTAATAATTTGAATTAAATCATTGCAAATTTTAATCTTAAAATTTTAATAAAAAAGTAAAAATAGAAAAAATAAAGTGTTTATTGCGATATCATTTGTATTTTTAGGCATAAAATAATCGTTCAAAAATACAAATATAATAGGAATGAAAAAAATTATGAATAATATTTGGTAATTAATCTAATTAACGATGATTAATATCCCTTCATTTTTCTTCATAAATTTCACACCTTTTATTACCAGCAAATTAAAAAATAAGTGAAAGAACCAGTTACGAAAAAAAAGACTAATTAAGGCGAATATTTCGATAGTTAAAAAAAAAGAATTCATTGACGGGTTTTTTTTTAGACCATCAAAAAATACTAACATATTTAAGATATGGTAATAGTTCACCTTGATCAGTAACAAAAATCTCAAGGTAAAATTCGGCTATATATAATTGAGTGTAACAGTTATCATACGTATAACGCATAATTTCACGTTTTCATTTCGCGTTTTCTCATTTCACGTTTTTCTCACGCAACTTTCAAGATTTTCCTTATTCATTACAATGAGGATAACAACAACAACAGCAGCAAAACTAATGTAATACATCAATTAATTAAAATAATCAATTAACCGAGAATACAAAGAAAAAAATGAATGGAGAAATTGATTAATTGATAAGTAAATGAAAAAAATTATAATAAAATTAAATGAAATTAAATAAATCAGTAAATAAATTTTTGCGAAATAAATAAAGTGAAATGGATTTAAATAAACCAGCAAATAAATTTTTAATGCTTTGGAATGAAATTGAAAATGGTGAAAAAAAAGTACCAGAATAAATGAATAGATATATTATCTAACAAAATAAATAAATAAGTAATATAAATAAATAAATAAATAAACAAATAAATCAAAAAAATAAACAAACAAGAAAAAATAAAACATAAATGAAAATAAAAAAGAAGAATGAAACGAACAAGTGAAAATAATCAAGACTATTAATTATTTTTAATTTTAAATTAAATTATTTCGAAAACAAATTCCATTTCTAATTTAAACTATTTGATAGGAAATAAAATTTTAATTTTTAGTTTTCAATTTTTTTTATACACTATATATGATTCGGAAATGAGAAAGAGGATAAAAGGTAAACTTTGGTAAAATGTATATAGCATGGAGTTAAAAATGATCGACCTCGAACTATCATTTGTTGATTAACAGTCGAGGTCAACAATGATGACTGCCACCATTCATTCTAACACAGTTTCACTATCATTACATGGAAAGTTTTTTTTACCACCTAGTACCTAGTACCTAATATATCACCATCAATTTTTTTTTTTGCATCTTTTCACATATTGATATCAATTTGTCATCCATTATGACAAATTCACAAATCACCACCCACTCGTTTTGTCACCATTTTTTCTTTTGCTTCTTTCCTTTTTTTCCCCCCATCCTTTTTGGTTTGACCTTCAGATTAAATTAAATTTGCCAATAGAAGTGATGAAAAAATTCGTTTATCTGATTGGAATATTTTTTTTTAAAAAATAATCTTAATCAAATTTTAAATACCATAAATTTTGTTGTAATAATTACAACATAATAATCTATCATATATACAAAAACAATGGCAATTAATTAACCCTTAATTAAAATCGTAGAGAATGAGGAAAATTACCATAATAATCTCCAAAATTTATAATTTAAATGTATTTGGATTCTCTAAAAAATTTCATGGAAAATATTTGACATATTTTTTCTCTTTTTAATATATGCAATTATTGATAATGATAACAGTGATTAATTACGACAACAAAAAATATTAATAGCAAATTCGTATATAATTTGTTTTTGTATAAATTTGAAGTAAAATTACAATAACACTGGAAAAGGCATAAAAATTTTATGAACCGAAAAAATTATGCCATAAATTCCCGAAATTTCCGAAAACGTAAATTTTAATTGGTCCATTCCGGAAATGAATTTTTATTTGAGAAAATGAAAGAAAAAAGAAAAAACGAGATTTGAGGTTAAAATATATCCACTAAAATGCAATTAGGAAAAAAAAGAATGGCAAAAAATAAAAACAAAGAAGGATTGAAATAATTATAAAATAATATTACTACAAAATATAGCATTAGTTTTGACAAAAAAGGAAAAAAACAGGAAAAAAGGTAATGGAAATGGAGTAATTAATTAATTAATCGAAAAAGAAAGGTATAAGGTGAAAAAGGCAATGGAAATGGAGTAATTAATTGATCAGTTAGTTAGTAGCAACTATAATTTTCTACTAATTTGATTTCGTTTTTTTTTCCGAAAAAAGGGCAGTTTGTGTAATGCAAGGAAATTTCAATTTTTTTTTTCTTTTTTTAAAATGGTTCATTAAAAAGAAAATACATTTGAAGCAAAGTGAAAGAAAGGAAAAGTTGGTAAAATGAACATAAAAAGATAATTAGTATGTCACGATTTTACATTTCTTCTTTTTTTCATTGAAAAATTGAACAAATTAATAAAACAAAAAGAAATTAGTTTGAATGGATTAAATTAAAACTTTCACATATGCTCGTATTCTATCACCTATTCTTATCATAATCAGTACTATCAAATTTAAATTATTAAATACCGGAAATAAAAATTGTCAGAAATTACATATTATTCCATTTTTTTTTCACTCGCTTCTTTTTTCTCTTCAACATAAATTTTTTCCGCTTCAATTCAATTTCTTAATTCAGGATAGAAATTTGACATAAAAAAATAAAAAAAATTCGTTTTTAAAAGAAAATACGGAAAACAAGATTACATATTAAAAAATAAGATTTTATTGTCGCATTTTCTTTTTCCTTTGCATAATTTATTGTCCACATTTTCTAATTTAAAATTTAATTTATCTAAATCTAAAATACATACAAAATATTTCTTGAATTTTTTCCATCATAAAATTTCAACTTAAAAGTTGTAATTTGAAAAACCCTCCATAAATTATTAATTTTCATTAAATATCTCCGCAATTTTGAATTATTATTATTGTTGCAATTAAAATTTGCGTTCTAAATTAATGCTATAAAATATTATTTGAATTTCAATTTTTGTTTGAAAAAAACAGAAATTTGAAAACATCAGTGATGAAATTGTTCGCATTACATTGAAATAATTTTATCGTCACTAAATGAATAAATTATTTGTAATTTAAACAAATTTTTTTCTTCCATTTTAATATTAAACCTTAAAAATGAGCCAGAATTGTTGCCGGAAAGAAGTTTAGCACTTTGTAGTTTCATATTTGAAAAAAGAAAGAAAGCGAATTAAAGTTATTACAAGAAAAAAAAATTCATCGTAATAATTCAAAGTCATTTAATTCCAGTTTATTTTATTTAATTTAGTCAAAAATTTAACCCTATCACATTTGATCCAATTTTAATTAGTAGAAAATTACTCAGTCATTTCTCTTTCTTAGTATTTCTTCCTATTTATCAAATATAACTTGATGATAAAGTGATAAACGATCAAGTATGGTTAGATAGCTTTAATAATCTCGACAAATATTTCTAATTAATGAATAAAGTTGAAAAAAAAATTTTCCGTTTGGGTTAAAAAAATCCCCCTCGTTTTTCAAAATTTTAACACCCTACTTTTTTAACAGTTTACTACTGATTCACAAACATAATGATTATTACCATTTAATGACGAAATGATTATCACTATCACTTACTGATCGGGAAATGATTATTAAAATGATACTGTCGTCCAAGTTATATCGCTAGATCATCCGTTTCTTTTTTTTTTTGATAAAAATACCGGATTATGATTGCAATTACGGAAAAAGTCGAGCATTTATCGCCCAAACGATTTATATGATATTAGATTATCTTAAATTATCTATTTCAATCTATCGCCCGATTAAACTGATTTTAAATTTATGAAAAGTATCATAAAAAGTTTCAAAAAAATAAAAAAAGCGTTGATAAGGCTTAATTTATAAAAATAATTGCGAATTGTTGTGAAAAAAAAAGGAAAAACGAGGACTAATTAATTCGGAAGGACAAAAGTTTAACCAACATAATTGTCTTATTTCACATATCAATTTGATAACTACTCATTAAAAATATCACTTAATCAATAATCGGCTAATTAATTGAAAACAATATGAATTCTGTGAATGATCAAAAATAAATTATTTTTTTTCCTACCAAATAAATTTTTTCTAGCGAAAAAAAGAAATGCGTAGAATTTGTTGAAGATATTTGTAATATTTGTAAATTTCGTAGAATTTGTAAACTGTGCTTAAATGAACAAATCATAATGAATAAACAACAAATCCTATAAGCCGTAAAATTTTTTACGGATTGCCGGATTTGAAATTTTTTACGGATTGCCGGATTTGTTATTGGTTCATTACATAGATTTCTTTTTTTGATTTTTCCAATTTATTAAACGAATATTTTAATTAAGTTTCAACAAAACAAAAAGTTTCAAGGGAACAAAATTCCTTAATTTTAACAGAACAAAATTCTTGGATTTCAATAAAATAAAAAAAATTTTAACAAAATAAAATTTTCTATAGATAATTGAAAATAAAAAAGATAATAGTCGTATATTAAAATGGGATGGCAATCATATCAGGATGAACAATTTTACAAAAAATTCGCGAATAACGTTAAAAAAAAAACGTGAAAGGGAAAACATTTGGAAAAAAAAAGAAAACTGACATAAATTAACAAATTAAATTTCGGCAATTAATTATAGATGAAATAATTGACTGATATGCAGGAAAAAATGACAATATCATCAGCGATAAATTATAATGAGTACTGTAACAATCATTAATTGCATATGATTAATGAATTATCATTCATAAATTGTCATCAACAAAGGGTGGAAAAATTGATGAGGTAATTTCAAAAAGAAAAAAAAAGAACCAGTAAAATATGCAAATTGGGTCAAATTATAGTTTGAACGAAAACCATTGGTTAAATGGCATTATCGTAGTTCAATGAATAAATATGTATTCAACCAAAAAAAAAAACCATCTTTTTCGAAATTTAAATTTACAATTACCTCTTTTAAAGCTTGCTAAATCACTGATGACCTATAATTTATGCTACAATTACTATTCTATCCGTATAGTTCGAATGCTAATACTATAATAAATGATTTGAATTACTACTGTAATTTGTGACAGATTCAAAATTTTTTTAATTGATAAAACCAAATTCCATCATTTATTTGCTTTAGTTAGGTTTTCAAAAAAATTTCAGATGAAAATTGACATTTAATAAACAATTTTACACTTGTTATATGTAAGGTATGTTTAATGCTTAATTTTGACAAATTTAAATAAAATGGAATTTGGAAAATTATCAAATTAAATGTGAAAAAATTTTGTACTATTATATTTGATAATAATTAGAAGAAATTTTAATCAAACAAATTTATACCAAAATTTTTTAAAAATTTATGAAAAATATTCGACGACATTACATTCGAATTAATTGATAAATAACTTAAGTAAAATATTTGAATCCCTAACTTAATTACTTAAAATTTCATCAACCTTTTTTTACGTTGAAATAATACTATTGACATTTTTCTTTTTTTCTTTAGTGGAAATTATAAACTAGCAAAATTACTTTATAACTTAATAAATGTTTCGTTGATAATAGCAAAATATATGACTCTCGTTATGATATTTTTATAATCCGGATTATCCGGTGCAAATTAGTGCAGCTCATTTCCGGATATTATCCGTATATTTCATTGTATTAGCGTTTCAATATGAACTTTACAATTACATGCATTAATATTGTCTAAATTCATTTGCTGATTAATTAAGCAAATAATTAATGCTAAATTAAAAGTATGAAATAATAGAACAAAGAAGAGAACAGGAAAGTTGATCAAAAAATGATAAAGTTAATAATCATAAATCAAAGATTATAAAAATTTAGTAAGTAACTAAAAGGGATAAAATTTTGCAGAAATATTGAAATCTCATATTCATAAGGTTAAAAAAAAAGAAAAAAGTAAAATGAATAGTTTTAGAGAAATGAAAAGGAACAATTATAAATGGTTGAATAGAAGGAAAATGAATTGTTCACTGAAGGAAGTATATATCCGGGATTGATAATACATTTTGATAGTAGCAGATTAAATGATAATATTGGTGATAACGATGGTGTATCAAATAGTATCACTTAGAAGGTATTCTCAAATAGTATCACTTAGAAGGTATTATCAAATAGTATCACTTAGAAGGTATTATCAAATAGTATCACTTAGAAGGTATTATCAAATAGTATCATTTCGAAGGTATTATCAAATAGTATCATTTAGAAGGTATTATCAAATAGTATCATTTAGAAGGTATTATCAAATAGTACCATTTAGAAGGTATTAACAAATAGTATCATTTAAAAGGTATTATCATTTACAAGGTATATATAAAATAGTATCATTTAGAATGGATCACTGAGTATCCAAAATGATCAAAAAATTCCGAGAAATCTTCTAAGATATATATATATATATATGCATAGTTTGTAAAAGTTTTTTTTTCTTCCTTGGAAAAATTATTTATAAAAGGAAAACAGAAAAATTCACTTCTTATCATCACATCATATTTGATATGATACAGAGAGAGAGAGGAGGGGAAGAGAGAGAGAGAGAAGAAAT
>NW_018108488.1:75372-79670 GCF_000183805.2 Loa loa
ATGATACAGAGAGAGAGAGAGAGAGAGAGAGAGAGAGAGAAATAAGCAGACATACCATCGTTCCACAGGATGTCGCGTAGTAAGTTGATCAATTTTAATCTGAACGTAACCAATCAACGTTGAACGATCCTTTTTCTTTTTCGCATCTGCTTCACGATATAAATTGATGCAAATATTTTCCAATTTTGGAATTGGACTAAAATTTTAAAAATTGTAAAATTCATTAAAAAATACAATTAAATTAAGTATTTCTTAAGGTGTATATATTGATTTTCTGTATGATTGTAATTACAGTAATATTATTAGGAGTTTAAAGAGGAAAAATAAGTAAAACTGTTTCTTTCATTTTTTTCTTCTTGAAAAAATCATTTAAATTACTTTTTTCAGATACGTGATGCTCAATTTGAGAGATGTATTGAAAAGATACGAAACAACATTTATTTATTAATTTAAATTAGTATAAATTTGAATTAGCACAAATTTAAATACAAATTCTGAATAAATTTGAATTAAAACGCCGTAAATTTAGATTGGCATAAATTTAATTACAAATTTTCAATAAATTTAAATTAGAATAACATATTTTAAATTGCCATAAATTGAAGTATTAATTTTGGACAAATTTGAATTAGCATGAATTCAAGTACAAATTTTGAATAAATTTGGATTAAAATAGTATAAATTTGAATTATATTTTGTAAGTTATTATTTTTTAAATTTATTCATTATTTCTAAAAAAATTGCTTCCAAATATTTCAAATATCAATGAAAAAATATGTATGCATCGTCTGCAATTTTAAACTTTTGCAAATTTTACGAAAAAAATCGATATTACAAAGGATAGGTTTAAAATCGCAGCGAAATTTAATAGAGGAAAATAAACCTGAAATAGAAATGCTCGCCCCAAAAACAAATATCACCACGTGGTTTTGCTGATGTTCTGGCGTATAATATCTTATCCAAACATATCTCACAGTAATATTTCCGTTTAACCGGAACACCTTTAGCTTCCAAAATCCATACTTCTAGTGAATTTTCTGTTCGATGCATCCGATCACGTAACGGATTTGCCGTCTGTCGCATACTATAAAAGTAAGCATTGAATAAAAAATAATCGAAAAACAAAAACTAACTGAAGTAACATTAGAGGCAGAAAATATACTTCCGTGATATCCAGTGAATTTCAACCGGATAACGAGTGACCATAAAAGAAACAAAAAAAACAATGAACATAAAAGAAATCAATTACAGTATACCAACACCGGATTTGCATTTCCTACTACACTCTTAATTCCGGTTCCCATCTCACACATTCTTAATAATAATGCCTATAACTGTGTTGTAACGTATACAATTTGAAGTGAAAAGCGGATTAAAGATAACACTAAGACATAAATCCGGAAGAGAAAATCATAGAAGAAATGTCTGGGAGTTAATCAGTTCAATTATTTCATTTGTGTTAATTGGTTCGAAAAAAAAGCATGCGGTAATTGGTGAGAACAAATTTTAAAATAAATTACTGTAAATTTCGCAACAAAAAAGAAAAAAAGAAACTGAGAAAATGACGTTTAGATTATCTAATATGAATAAATTTCTTGAAATAAAAATTTCAAATTCATTTCAATTTATTTTAATTACATGATTTATCACTTCAGATAATTCAATTATTCAATCGTTCAAATAAACTTGAAAAAAAGAAAAGAAAGATCAAAAAGGATTGGAATTGATCAATTATATAAGAAAATAAAAATAAATTCTATGTATTGATAAAATAAATTCTAAAAAATTCTAAGCAAATCAAAAAAATTCCGGAAATATGTAGGAGAATTTTTGGGGAAAATATTGCAACTAGATTTTGAAGAAAAGAAAAAAAATTAACCCAAATTACTTATATCAATCATTTCGAAAATACTCATTTTCTTGGTTCATTTTTAATTCTTATAAAGGAATTGTTAGAAGAATTATCAGCCTTTTTGAAAAAAAAAAGAAAGAGGCCAATGGTAGCAAACCGGTCAAATTGTCCCAATTTTAATCTCTTCCGTTCATTAAGAAGCTACAATGACGTTAATCCAAATACTTAGAAAAATTGTTCCATTAAGAAATTTTAGGAGTATTATTAAAAATCTTGAAAATTTTCATCCCTTTTAAGGGAAAAAAAATTTATTTTGCTTTCTTTTTCTTTTTGCAATTAATTAAATGAATAAGTCCGGAAAACAAATAATCCATTTATTTGATTATTTAAAGCAAATTACACTAATTGGTACTATTTTCTGGATCATACAAAATGTTATACCGGATGACCGGATAATTTATAACTAACAAACATCGGTAAATCACATGATGAACGTTATCAAATCATGTAATATGCAAATCGAATTTTCAGTAATGTCAAAAAAGAAAAATAAAATGATAAAAAAGTAATTGATGGAAAACGAATGATGCAAAAAGATATTCACCATTATTGGGTTATATTAGCTTTTTTCTTTAACGAAAAAAAAAATGTCGAAACATTTTTCTAAAATGAATTTTTAAATTTTTATGAAATGGAAAAAAAAGAAGTGAAATCTAAATTTTTAAATTTTCATAGAATGAAAAGAAGAAATTTAAAGTATGGAATGGAGAGGAAATCTATCAAATGATGAATTCAATCATTTGATTAATTTAATCATAAAAAATTTTTGTTTGTAAATCTTGCATATTTTAAAAAAATGAGGTCAACAGGAATTATCGGGAAATATTTGGAAGCGCTATGATATGAGGTAAAAATAATGAATAGAGGATGAGAGGAGTACCTCTTATTGAGTACCATATATTAATATACCGTATACATGGAAAATGTTGTTATCCAATATGGTAAAATCCTTTATGAAATTGAAAATCATTATTTTCAAATACTATTTTACAAAAAACAGAAATCTTTACGGGATATTTCGTCTTTTTTTCGTTTTTCTTTTTTTTTGCCTACAAAAAACATTTCTTCCCGCGATATCTCAGCCAATATTTCTGATAAATTTGTGTCCAATATATCACCACTAATGAAATCATTAGAGTTTCCTTGCTTTAACTTTAGTCATATTATTGATTATTACAATACTGTCCACAATTAACGAATTTAAAATACTAAACAAAAAGTTAGAATAATTATTTACATAAATTGTGGCGTATAATTGCATTCAATAAACAAAAATGTAAAGTTGTTAATATTATAAATTCAAGAATTGAAATGAAAATGAAGCATAATTAATAAAAAATTAATTAAATGATATGAAATTGATTCATTGTAGAGAAGAAAAAAACATTTCTTTTATATTGAAAAATAAAAAACAATGAGAAAATTATTAATAACAAATAATGCTTATCAAAAATAATTAATGCCTAAAAAAAGCACAAACATTTGAAAGAAAGATTGGAAAACGAATACTTATATATTACTTGTATTAAAATAATATAATAATTATAAGGTATATATAAATATGAAATTGCCCCAAATTGCAAAGTCAACGATATATAACATTGTTGATATTAAGATTATCATTCCTATTATTATTATCATTATCATTGTCATCAGAATCACTATCATCACTAGTAATTATTTCCATAAATAAATTCAAAAATCATTGTTCGATAATTTATAATTGACCATTTTATATAATACGCATATAGAGAGAGAGAAGAAAGAGAGAAAGAGAGAGAAAGAGAGAGAATTTGTCCTTGCATCTATTTGGTACAATTATTTGATTACACCAAATCAAATGAATGAAAGATTTTATAAAATTGCAAATATCAATTTTGAAATTTTCACAAATCGGTCATTTCGAAAGATAAATAATTCATAAAACTTTCAAATTTTATAAGTGTTAATTTTATTATAATAAATGAAAAATAATGTACTTAAATTTGAACAATTTATAAACAGAAAAGAAAAACATGAAATGAAATTTAAAAATAATTTTTTCATTTATTATTTGAAAAATTTAATACGAAATGAAATTTAGAAATAATTCGCTTATTGATTATTTATTCGGAAGAAAAAAAATTCCAATTCAAATTACATTATCCTTTCTTTCCTTCTTTTTCCCTTTTTCTTCTCCTACAAATTCCCAATATTTTTGCCAAAACTTTTTTATAGATAATTGTCAAAATTAACGTAGCACTATTTCTTTAATTTAATATACATGTCTAACATTAATGAAATTAATTCTCAAATTGATTTCAAATTTATAGATTTTTATCGGTACACACTCTTTCTCTCCCTCTCTCTCTCTCTCTCTTTTCCCATTTCACTACCCATTCAACAC
>NW_018108489.1:0-2039 GCF_000183805.2 Loa loa
CAATTCACAGTTAACTTGCAAAGTTTCGTTGAGGACAACAAGTGTTGTGAAAAAGAAAAGTCTTTTTGTTGCCAAAAATTTGCTTCCATGTTGTTTGTGTAATAATCGAGTGATCCAAGAAGGATTTCGTTGCTCCATCGAGCACACAGTGCGATGAATCATAGGAATGAGAAACCGTTCCCTTGTTCGGAATGCAACACGAGTTTCATCTGGCCATCACATCTGAGTAGACATACGAAGATTCATACCGGTGAGAAATGAGAAATATTCTTGTCCGGAATGTGGGAAGAATTTCGCCCAGTTATCGAATCTGCGCACACATGAGAAAATTCATACCGGGAAGAAGCCGTATTCCTGTTCGGAATGTGGGAAGAATTTCACCCATACATCAGGTGTGTCTAAGCATCTAAGCATATGCATATTCATACCGGTGAGACAACATGGAAAAAAATTTTTGGCAACAAAAAGACTTTTCTTAATCACAGCACTTGAAGTCTCCCATCACTTCATAGGGTTACCCATCCCTTTCGTTTGTCAACTCACAGTTCCATTTGCAAGTAACATTTCATTCAATCGATAATCCATCCCAACTACAGTCTCATACCCCTGAATTGCAGAATAGTTGATTTGCATTCAACGAAAGTGCCAAATCGGTGACAAGTCTAAGGTGTTTCAATGTAATGGTTTTAACATAATATTCAATGCTACAAGTTTCAATACAATTAGCAGTATCAGTAGTACAAGCATTACTATTAGCAGTAGTTTTACAAATGGTGGCTAGTGCACAACATGTTCAGTGATTTTTTACACTAATCATATATCAGATTGATAATACACTGATGAAAAATGGCAGAAACCCTACCAAATTTTCAGTAAGCCTAAACCTCAGCCTAAGTGTGAAAATTAAGGATTTTTTTAAAATTCGCATTAATCGAAATACTTGGATGAGAATTTCTATGTGTATTCATTAGCGGACAACATGATTAGTGGTTTTTGACAGTAAACAATATATCCGATTGACAACACATCGGTCCAAAATGCAGAAATACTATTGATGACCTGCGTTGACGTGCAATGATATGACAATAGCAATCAGTGTTCAATACTTTATACTGAATAATTTCATTTCAGTTGTCATATTGCATTGTGAAAAATAATTCATGTAGATGTGTTATACAAATATATTCGGCATAATATTAAAATGAAAGAAGTCCAATACTTGATACCGGAAATTTTTTTTTGTGGTAATTTCATTGCCTCCAAGACCGATCGAAGTTGCATCATTGTCCAATAAGATTTAAATTTCAGTGAAAAATACTTGAATGGAGAACAGAATTGGGCATTTATATGATTTTAATATTGATTTTCCGACAGTAATAGTTGATTTGAGATTAATTAGAGTAATTTCAGTGAAATTAATATTTGCTTCTTAAATTTATTTACACATTTTGAAATGATGAAAATGATGAAAATGAAATGCCTATTGTCCTTAACGAAACTTTGCAAGTTAACTGTGAGTTGACAAACAAAGTGGACAGGTAACTCTATGAAATGATGAGAGATCTCAACTGCTGTGATTAAGAAAAAGACTTTTCGTTGCCAAAATTTTACTTCAGTGTTGTTTGTGCAATAATCGAGTGAGGAATCCACTTGAGACAATTCATTTCATCAGTAATTTAGTAACTCAATTGCATGTTCTTCATGCATGGCATGCAGGTTGCCTGCTCGTCATATATTCGCATTAATAATGAAAAACATGTTTAATTAGTTACAAGTAACCACGAAAGGGGAAATTTTATTCATCACGATAAGAAGAACGAAAAAGAAGTCTTAGAAGAACAATATCAATTTTCATATAAAGGAATACAGTGCTAACAATACAGCAAGGAAAAATGAATTTGCTCTATAGAAAATATAGCAGAATAGCAATGCGTATTTCGGTTAAAAATGTGTTTATCAGCCCAACATGTGTGATTTCAAAGAGAATTTCCGCAGGAAAGCTTTACCTCATACAGTTCAACTGAATCTGGGCCAGCATT
>NW_018108489.1:2883-7317 GCF_000183805.2 Loa loa
CTTCATTTGATGCCTCATAAGCCAGATTTTCTTTGGCATATCTCCTACACTTGTTTATTCCCTACTCGCTTCTTGAATTGGTAAGTTCAATGACCTTGCATCTTCATGATCAGTTTCGCTGAGTTTCGCTTGTCCCCACTGACTTCTGCTATTGATGCATCTGGTGGTTCAATCCGTCCACCACACACTCTTGATATTGTTAAATCCAGTGGTTCTGTTTGTAGCTCCTCAAATCATATAAAATTATGAGCCTCTTATGCTGCGCTAAAATCTTGATATATTTTAGCTCTACTTCTACTTTAAATGAACTTACGATAGCTTGACTGTTGCACAGATGGAAAATGACGAAGATGAAACAGTTGAAATGCATATTGATAAGAGTAATATCTTGCTAATTCTGAAAAATAATATCCAAATTTAGCAGTACACTGAAGAACGGTTACATATGAGAAGCAATACCGCCTGCTGTTCGATAATTGCGCAAAACAAGTATATACTTTTCTAAATATATCAGTATTGAAAAGAGACCGGTACTCATTTAATTTCACGGAAGATAGTTTGACAGGCACCACCCGATCACTTCTGTCAGGTAATGGTAGGAGATGCGGTCTATAAATATTAACTTTGATGGGAGTGGCTAGCCACGTGTATCCATAACCTATAGTAATTCAATAATAGAAATCATTTTTAATCCTTTATACTTTAATCTTTTATGAATAATTTCATTTTGGCTGTCATACTGCATTGTGAAAAATAATTTATGCAAAGCTGTTGCAAAATTTTTCCCAATTTTATTACATTTCGCTTCAATTCTTTTTTCCGGAAACTATTACTGGCAAAATTCTCCAGAAATGCCAATTTTCTAAAATATTTTTCATACTATCACTATGATAACCTCATATTTGCTGGCAAATGTTCGAAATGCAAATCACCTTCTGTTAGGCCTGCAAAAGAATTTTACGATATACCAGCCAATCACTTTTATTAAGTATTGGCCGAAGATCACTGGCATAAATGTCAATTTTGTTGGAAGTGAGTAGCGACATGTATCGATAACTCATGTTTACGTTTAATAGAATTCATTTAGGCATTGATGACTTTTTTTGTAGGAAAGTAGGGAAATTTTGGATGAATAAAAATAAGCAAAAGGAAATATTATAAAAGGTTAATGAACATTGAACTCCACTCACTACATTGACATTTTCTTTCCATTCTTATCAATATTGTTGTTAAATGACTAATAAATGCAATATTTTACTTATATATAAGTATGAATTTACACATGTAATGTTTATTTAATTAAAAATTTTTATTTTAATTAATTTTATCTTTTTGTGTTCTTTTAATCTTACTCTTCCATAGCATCATAGGTAAATAATGATCGTAATATTGATGAAGCTTGGAAAAGATTCTGTTCGTGAAACATTGGTGGTGGATTCGGCTCCGGTATATCAGACATTAAACCTTGGCCAATCCATTTATACATCTGTTTGCACTTAGTTTTAACAGTTCAATTCGTTCCAAAGGTGAAAGCTGCGGTACGGTACAATTCATCCAATCATCATGCTCCAAATACATTTCGTAATCATAACGAGTTGAATCATTTCATCAATGATTATTGGTTGTTCATCAATATTTAAATGTAAACTGAAATCAAATTTAAAAATTCGAGAAAAATTGAAAATTTGAAGCTGAAAATGAAAATTATAAACTGCATTAATAGCTGCAAGAAAAGTTTGATAGTTTTAATTTTTCAAAATCACAGCTCATTTTTATAATTGAAAGTGTAAGTACAATTTCTTGTAACTAAAAATTTGACTTTTTAAAAGTTAATTTAGAACTTTTTTTTCTTGTAAATTAAATTCAATGGCATGAACTAAATAGCTTAAAAATTTTAAATCTTTTATTTTATAATTCACAAATTTTAACTGGAATTAATTAATTTTATGGAAATCAATAAACTAAAATGGCGACTTTCTTACGAATACGTATCAGGAAATATTGCAACAATACGTGTAATTGTTCGAACTTCAAGTTTTGGAAAACCAAATCGTGTTGCAAGTCATAAAAATTGAAGTGTATTAGGTCTGCATGGTGATCGTGCTGTTTTGAATTTCAAAAAAGTTATAAATTTCGGATTTTGAAATTAAAAATGATGAATTTATTATTCTAAAAAAGAAAAAAACGAGTGACAAATGCTTGTAGCATGAAATTAACGACGACAAACTATTAATAAATCAAAATCAAATATACCTTAGGGGATTTGAAAAAAAATAATCCAGGAAAATAATGTTAGTTTGGAGGCGAGGGTAGTAAAGACTAGGAGAAGAATTAAAAATTTCAAAAACATGCCAGCATAATATTGGCATCACAAACAACTCGATATATCATCGACATATCCGATACTTCATGATAATATTATAGATATCAATATAAATTGTTGAAAAATTCTCGCAATTAACGATTTTGCATTAAATTCTTAGCAATAATAATTGATTAGTTAATTGGTGCTTTTTCAATTTATTTAAAAAAAAAGAAATTAGCAATGAAAAGACTTGCAAAAAAAATAATGAACAAAGAATTGTTTATTATAGTAATCTTCATTTCACTTTGCCAATTTTTATAGGTATATATCTATTCAAGCACGTCCTTATCCTTTCGCGTAAACATATTTTTTGCACACAAATATGCTGTTTATACATAAACATTGCTTGCATGAAAATATGCCGTCTGCACAAAATATACTGTTTGCACGTAAATGTACCATCCACACGTTAATATGCTGTTTGCACGTAAATGTACCATTCACACGTTAATATGCTGTTTGCACGTAAATATACCCTGCCGTTTACACATAAATACGGTGTTTGCACTTAACTATGCTATGCACGTAGATATGATGTTTACACGTAAATGTGCCGTTTACACGTTAATATGCCGTTTGCACATAAATATACCCTTCGCACGTAAATATGTTGCTTGCAGGTAAATATCCTGTTTCTCATGTAAATATATGATTGTAAAAGATTTTGTTACATGGAGTGCTGCTCATTTCCTCTTTTGTTAAGTGAAAATTTTCAAACAGTTGAATTTAATGATGTATCGGACAGATTACATTTAATGTTTTCCATTTTACAATTTAATATCCTGCAATTCCACATCAATGAAAGAAATCATTTAAATTTGATAGGTAAGAAGAAAAAAAAACATTGAATTGATGATATAATCAATAAGAGAACAAAAAATTTCGAAATATTGACAGTGCTAATTAGTTTAGTTTATCAAAAATTAGGCGGATTTGCAAGGGAAAAAAACACAACAAATCGAGAAAAAATTTTATTTTTCTTTCGGAAAAATTTTCATTTTATTTTATTTGTTTTACTGTAATTATACAAAAATTAATGAAATAATTAGTCGTGCTAATTGTAAATGAATGGAATTAGAAATGAAACTATTTGCGCTAATTATATAAATGAACAAAATAATTAGTCGAAATTTTACAATTTGTCTTCAAATTTTATTTAACAAAGAAGTGGGAGATTTATTTTTTTTTGCAAAAGTTGCAAAGCGAATTTTTTTTTTGCAAAACTTCATAAAAATTTTGTATTATAGAAAAAAATTTTTAAAGTAAAATAAGCATTGATATAAACAGCTTACTCTTTATAAATAATATTGACCAAATCGTTTCTTACTAAAAGTGTCCCATCTTAGGCTAACAGCTACCTTAAGAATTGCGCATTTTTTAACTAATTGCACATTTATGGCTACAACCATGCAGCCATAACATATATTTTGCTTATATTTTCGTTTTGTTTCCGTTTCTTTTTTTTTAAAACTTATTTATATAATTTGCATAAAGTTAATAATTCCGCGTATTACATTGGCAAAGCATGAAATGAAATGAATAATTTTAAATATGAAATTAAGATATAAAAAAAAAAACTTAACTGAAACCACCTCTAGACGTGGTCCTAAATTTCATTTTATTCTTTATATATAGTATTAGTCAAAAATTGGTATTTTTGTTGTAGAATTTGGCTAATATAATTTGCAATGATAAAATTTCTACTTTCATTAACAATATAAGTAAATAAGCCATATGGATAAATAATTTAATTAATTAATTAATTTATAAGCAAGCAAACAAATAAAAAACAAGTAAGCAAATAATTTTATATTGTTATGATTAGTGTAAGATTAGTAATTCTTTACATCATTTCAATCCATTCTTTGCCAAAAATGATTCAATTCAAATAATAATAATAATAATAATAATAACAATAATAATAATAATAATAATAATAATAATAATAATAATAATAATAATAATAATAATAAAATAATAATAATAATAATAATAATAATAATAATAATAATAATAATAATAATAATAATAATAATAATAATAATAATAATAATAATAATAATAATAAT
>NW_018108489.1:7845-9202 GCF_000183805.2 Loa loa
ATCAGGAAAATTGATTTATCAAATTTTACAAGAAAAAAAAACCTAATTTGAAACAATCAGAACAAATTGAAATACTGAATTTTCCTTCTGCAAATTAAGGAGCAAATTAACGAGAATTAAGATAAATCCCATAATTTCCATGTGAATATATCAACTTTCGAAGAAAACGGAATAAAAATGAGATTGATTAGCAATTTATTCATGCCTCTATGTGTAAATGTTTGTGCACAAAATAATTTTTATATTTTATAAAAATTGGAAATCATATACGAGTATATTGAAATGAAAGTAATGAAAATTACACGTATATATATATATATTAAATTTCGTCAATAACTTGAAGTGGAAGAAAATAATAATAAAAATTATCAAATTCTTTGAAAATAATTAATTAGAAAAAAGGTGTATTGCAGAGAGCTTTATGATTTTCCATATGTAATATGCATATGCACGGTCATTTCCGGAATTTTTATCTGAATAACTACTATTTAGGAAGACAATTAAAAGAGTGAAACATTTAATTTCCAATTAAATATATGATTAATTATAAAAATTATGCTGTGAATAGTTTCAATGATGTATTATGCTTTAAAAATTAGGTGGAAAATATTTTAATACTCAAAAAACTCAAAAATAAAAAATCATGAGATATCAAATTTTGAGGTTACATTGATTGGTGACAGAATTTAATTCAATTGATAAAGCATCCATTTTTGCTTTATCGCATCCTCTAAACAAGATTAATCATTTTGTACATAAATGTATGTTATCTTAAAATTGATTAATATATGCCAAAGTTTTTTAATTTCATTTCTGATTTTAAGTAAATTTATTATCACCTATAAATCATTTGCTTCAATTGTTTTCGTATTTCAGTAGGTAGAAAAAAAATTATTAATCCAGGTTTTTCTGCAATTTTTCCTTTTGAAAAATTTCCAAAGATGAGAAAACATACGAAATAAAATTTGATTTGATTGTGACATTATTCAAATTTAAAATTCATTATCTGAAAAATTATCTTGCAATTCTTGCTTTTTTATTTAAGATTTTTTTCTGTCAAACAATTTAGATTTGTTTATTTATTGTTTGGTTCATTTTTTTTCCATCTAATTTGTTCTTTTTTGCAAATTTTTATTTTTCTTTAGTCTAATTTCATTTATCATTCGCAGCAAGTCATAATTTATTTACATCATTCTATATTAGCAGAATACGGTAACAATTTGTACATTAGAATGCGATAACAATTATTTAAATGATGAGATGCAGTAATAATTCTTAACACGGGATAATAATATAAGGATAATATGCACGTTAGAATGATACTGATTAAGTCGAATTGGAATTAAATGTATTTATG
>NW_018108489.1:9595-10956 GCF_000183805.2 Loa loa
TATTATTATATTATTATTATTATTATTATTATTATTATTATTATTATTATTATTATTATTATTATTATTATTATTATTATTATTATTATTATTATTATTATTATTATTATTATTATTATTATTATTATTATTATTATTATTATTATTATTATTATTATTATTGTTATTATTATTATCACCACCATCATTGTCATCATTATCAGATAAATGAGCGCATTGTGAATATAACTGAACGTCTCAATCTATTTGCAAAAGTTGTAAAGTAATTAAATCGAACTATTGCTATTATTATAATCATTATAATATTATCAATTAATTAATAAGAAATAAATGAACAAATTAAAAAGTATTCAATTATAATTCCATTATACTTACTTTTCCCTTTCTTGCTATATAATACAAAAACATAAATTAAAGCTTTGTTAAATGAATGGATGAAATTTTGAACAGTTCTGCAGTCACAATATGCTATCATTAAATGCCACAATAATTTTTCAATCATATATTATTGTTAATTGCAACAATGATTTTTAATATCATAATTGAATTATGCAAAAATATCACAACTTTGGAAGGTATTTGCAAATTATTAACAAACATATTGAGAAATTAAATTTTTTGGTACAATTTTATAATTTCGAATTTACAAATAATTTTATGTATTATTGATTTCATTACTATTCAATTAGCTATCATATCATTATTTCAAAAATTTTAATCACTAATAATGATGGCGGTGATAATGGTGATAACGACAATGGTGATAGTGAACAAACAATATTAACCGTGGTTTTACTGCAACATTTTAGAATCGTGAGAGGTGGTACGTTCAGCCGATTTAAACTGTGTCATTGTCGTTGTTGCCATCATCATCCTAGTCGTCGCCAAGATTGGTGTCATCAAAATCAAAATGATCCTTTACTGCTCATTTTATCCATCGTTCACAGCATTTCTTCCTTCTTTAAATACGTAAATATCCTAAATTTTGCTGTTTCAAAGTTCTTTTCAAAGGAAGAAAAGGAAAGAAGAAGAAGAAAAAGAAAAACTCATTCTTTCATTATCTGTAAGAATTTTTTTTTGCTCTGTTAGTGTTCAGTTTTCCTGTCAACGACAGTTCAGTTTATTGTCAACATCATCAAACCATTTCATTCACTCATTCATTTATTCATTCATATATTCATAAATTCATCATTCGTTTGTTCACCCATTTATTTGTTCATTTATTTACTTCACTCATTTATTTATTAAATCATTCATTCATTCCTTTAACCATTCATTCAATTCATTCATTCATTTATCCATTCATTCATTTATTCATTCATTCATTCATTCATTCATTCATTCATTCATTTATTCATTCA
>NW_018108489.1:11991-18665 GCF_000183805.2 Loa loa
CGTTGTTGCCATCATCATCCTAGTCGTCGCCAAGATTGGTGTCATCAAAATCAAAATGATCCTTTATTGCTCATTTTATCCATCGTTCACAGCATTTCTTCCTTCTTTAAATACGTAAATATCCTAAATTTTGCTGTTTCAAAGTTCTTTTCAAAGGAAGAAAAGGAAAGAAGAAGAAGAAAAAGAAAAACTCATTCTTTCATTATCTGTAAGAATTTTTTTTGCTCTGTTAGTGTTCAGTTTTCCTGTCAACGACAGTTCAGTTTATTGTCAACATCATCAAACCATTTCATTCACTCATTCATTTATTCATTCATATATTCATAAATTCATCATTCGTTTGTTCACCCATTTATTTGTTCATTTATTTACTTCACTCATTTATTTATTAAATCATTCATTCATTCCTTTAACCATTCATTCAATTCATTCATTCATTTATCCATTCATTCATTTATTCATTCATTCATTCATTCATTCATTCATTCATTCATTTATTCACTTATTTATTTATTCGTTTGTTTATTTATTTATTTATCCATTAATTCATTCACTCATTCATTCATTCATTCATTCATTCATTCATTCATTCATTCATTCATTTAATGATTCATTCATTCATCCGTTCATTCACTCATTTATTTATTCATTCATTTACTCATTCACTCATTCATTTATTCATGCATTCGTTCATTCAGTCACTCAGTCGTTTAATTATTAATTAGTTAATTAACAATTAATTCATTCATTCATTCATTTATTTATTCTAAATGAACCATGCTTCCTCTCCTTTTCATTCTATATTTTTGCCTATAAACCTGAATTATTGAATCCTTCGATAACGTGCAAAAAAAAAAAATAATTGCAGCTATCACGTGCGACATTTATCAATTTGAAATTGTTCGATTAATATTTCAAAAGCTGCTATGATAATAATTTTGTATGAATATTTATTCAATGGAAATTTTCGAATTAAAATGACAACAAACATAGATTATTATATTCGATAATGCATTCCAATCGTTTGTTACAATTATCGAAGAAGTACGATAATTTATTGATAAGCAATTTTTATCAAAGAATTTATCATAATAATTATCTAAATGGTCAGTAATGTATGCGTTATTCTATTATTTACAATATTTATTGCTGCTATATTCAATATTTCCATGCTTTATTATTAATCGACAAATTAGTTATGCGGTAAGTTGTTCTTCCTTCTTTTTTTTTTTTTTTTTCTATTAAAAAATGTTTTTTTTCTTAGAAAAAAAAAACCCAAAAACTTCTCCTTCATTGTTTTTTTTCAAATTTCCTAATTTGAAAAAAGTCAAAAATGATATTTAAAAAAGATCAATAAACATATTTCAAAAAAAAAAAAAGGTTAAAAGGCTTAAAAGATTTGGGTAAATTTTAATCATAGAAAACCCGTAATATGGTTTATAAAATGTAAATTAGACAAGTGATTCATTACTAAATTCAAATTTCGAATTTTCAGTTCATTTAAATGGGTAGTTGGTTTGAATGGTAAATATAAATTATGCCACCTTTTTTATTTCTTTAAGCTTTACAATTCAGCTGATATTCCTTTAATTTTTTTTTTTGTAATCAAAAATAGTAAAATTAGAAAATGAATAAAAGAATCTTTTACAGAATTGTATTGGAAAATTAATTAAGAAAAGTAAGGTAACAGTTCAGTAGCTAATACAAACAATTAAACATTAAATATGATTGTTAATTTTTCGTAAATTTAAAATTTCAAATTTTAAAAAATTGAAAAGTAAATAAAAATTTTTATTAAATATATATAAAACAAACATTGAAACAGTAGATTAGTAATAAAAATAACTTCATCAAGTATTAAATATTAAATATTGGTTTATGAATAAATGCAAAATTTTGAATTAATTCAAATTTCTTAGCCCATTAATTTCTAATTAACAATGGTTATTTCAAATTTCTGCATTTTTCATCATTCTTCTTTTCTTAATTATCGCTTACAATTTGCATATCATATTGATTATCATCTTGGGCGATCAAATTTGATCAAGTTGTTAGCATTTCTTGAAAATATTTAATCCTGAATAACATTAAAGACTTTAATCTTCTTCGACCTACTTCTATTTATCAAATTTTAACGGATGGAAAAAGAAGGAAAAATATTCTCTTTCCTTCTTTTTTTTTTTTACTTCTCCCTAATATCTTTTCATGCAATAGCTCCGTATGAATAAACTGTAAAAGTTTCATTTTTACAATATCTAAATCTTAGCTAATGTATTAGGATATAAATTATTGATTTTTTTAATAATGATAAAAAATGAAAATAAAAATAAATGTTGAAATAATTTGAAAAGGAACATTTATTTGGCTGATATCATATTTATTGTTTGAGAAGTATTTATTTGGTGAAGCAATTAATAATCGTTCTACTGCTCATTCTAATGTTGTTGAAAAAAAAAATATTCACTGAGCACTATTTGTTAAATTATTTTTTCAACTATCTGAATTAATTAGTCAGCATTAATTAAATATATTTTGTATGCATGACAAGACAAAATAGAAGTAACATGTGAATGTAATAATTATTAAAAGTATGTATGATTTTTTGTCCCCAAAAAAAGTTACTGATATGAGCACTAACTTTTTTATTGATCCTCCATAAATAAAGTTATTTCTGGATATTTCTAGTATTTCGACTAATTTTGACGCTATTCTCTAGCTATTTTCAAGTTGATTAATTAATCGTTACCGTATTTAAAATTAATTATGAGATAGCTGGAGGTAAATGAAGACGAAATTTTATGAATTGGCAAATTAAAAAAAAAGTATATTTGTCGTTTAAGATAAATTCGATTAAATTGAGAAAAAATTTTCCCGAGTTTTATCAAAATTGCATTACCTTTTTCAATTAATTAGTCGTATTATTTATTAAATTAGTCAGTTGTTGTAATTAATTAGTTAATTACTGCACATTAATATTTTATTGCCGAAATGATGATTTTTAATTTCCAATACAATAATCATATCACTACTACGATGAAAACTTTTCAAATTAAATAATTATTATGCAAAACTGATTTTTTTTTCCCGCTTCCTTCTCTTACTCTGTTTAAATTCATTTCAAATTTCTTGAATTATAAAAGAAGAAAAAGAGAAAGAAGAAGGACGACGAAAAAAAAAGAGGAAAAGAAAAATAATTGAGTAAATTGTGAAATTTTTCAAATCTACCTTAAAAAAATGAAAATTTTCCAAAAAAAAGGAATTTTAAATTATAAATGATTGTTGATTAATGTTTTAATTTCGGTTCGTTTTTTTTTTTTAAATTGAAATTAAGTTTTTCTCATGTTATTTCAGTTATTTATGTTATTAATTATTGGTAATTATTTCAATAATTTTTATCTACACTTTGGACCAATTTAGATGTTGAATAATTGATAAGAAATTAATTGTTTATCATTATGATAAATCTTTGTTAAACTGTTTAGATATTTATTATTTACTTATGATAAATGTCCTTTTAACCTGTTTAAATAAATTTTTTTTTGCATGAAATAAATAAATTGTTCAATCAAATTTAAATATTTTATTGCAATAATAAATCTTCTTTTTTTTCGCCTATCGATTTTTTTTTTCAATTTTATTTTTTTCCTTTCATTCTCTCATCATTTTTTTTCAAATCCTTTCATTCTTTTTCGTTTTATCTGAATTTCAAAATTCAATTTAACAATTTTTTTATTTTAATCCTCTTTCCTTAAAAAGGCAAAAGTTTACCTTATTTCATATTACGGTTCAATTTTATCGTTTTCACTTCATGTTCGAAAAATAAAATTAAAAATCAAATCGGAATGATTTAGAGAGGAATTTTGGGAAATGAACATGAATGGAATGATTGATAATGAGAAGGAAAAGGAAAAAGTGGAAGGAATTGGATGAGAATGAAGGAAGGAAAAAGGGAAAATAGATGAATGTAGGAAAATAATCCGGTAATTAAAAAGGAAGTGACTCATTTTCAAATTATCGTTAGATGTTTGAATTTTAGATTTCAAATTCTCGTTCACAGTTTTCCAGTGGCATTATAATTGTTTGTTGACAAACGTTACGGCAAACATTTCAAAAAAAAAAGAAAAAAGAAAAGAAAGGAATTTTACCTTTTTGTTTCATTCAAATTCAAAAAAGAAAAAAACGGAAATGAAATAAAAAATAAATTCAAAAACAAAGGGAAGGAAAACAAAAAAGAATTCGGTAGAATTTTTTATGAATTTAAGTTCCCAAAATTTTTGGAAATTTAAAAGGAATTTTAACAAAAAAAAAACTTTCGTCATTTCTACTTTATGTTTAAAAATGAATACTAAAAGGAAATTGAAATGGTTTTAAAGAAAAATACAAACAAGGAAGAACAAAAAAAAAAACAAAAGAATGAACAATTTATATTATTTAAAAAAAAAAATTTTTCAACATTAATATTTAAAATAAAAAATTTTTTTTATCACTTTCCTTTGTTTCCTTTTATATTTTTTGAAAATTAAAGTGTTGGTGAAAAAAAAAAAATGAAAAAAGACAATAGAATTGCGAATATTTAACGATTAATTATTCGTAATTTTTCAACGATTAATAATTTATTTCATAGCATTTATGGTATTTTTAGTACTTAATTTCAGTACTCTCAGTAATTTATTATTTGAAAAAAATTTCAAAATTTTTTTTTCAAGAAAAAAGGGAAGTGAAACTGTTAATTACATATCTTTTATTGAATGTAATTCAAAACTTGAAAACTTAAATATTTGTAAAAAACAAAAAGAAAAAAATCATCCAAAAAATTTAAACTAAAAATAATTTATCAAATATTGAATTGGAATCTAACCGTTTCGAAAATTAAATTACAGAATATGAGTTTTTTTTTTTTACTTTCAGGAAAATAACATAGTTTTAATATACGATTTTCAGAACTGATATTTCATAAATTCAAATATTATATATGTCTAATTTCTTCAACCAAATCTTACCCAAATTTTTTTTTTTTTTAAATTGAAAGAAAATAATTGCATCTTAGTCGGAATGGTAAGAAAATTGGGGACAAATTTAAAAAAGGAAAAAAAAATCGAATTCAATAAAAACCAGATTTTGTTCGGGAATGAAAGGAAGCATTTTGAAATCTAAAAGATTGTAAAGGTAATAATTTTTCATTAGAAATAAAACAAATTGAAAAAAATTTTTGTGAAAATTGAATATATTTCGCAAAAAAATTAGAAAAAAAAATGCTCAAAAATCAAATTAACAAATAAAATAAATCGAATAGTTAAAGCAGAGAAAAAAAATTAATTTCCAATGATTTAAATATGAATTGCTTCATTTTGCATTTGAAAAAGAAAAATTGAACAGTTTTAGATGATGTAAAAAATGCAGAAATTAAATTCAATTATTTTTGAATTTTAAATCTAATAGATGTTCACCTATTTCATTTCTTTTTTGTATTAATTTTTTCTTTTTACTGCAGTTTTAATGTACCACATTTAAAAGTTTCTTTTGAATACAAAAAAGATTTAATTTAAATAATTATTAATTCCCCTCTTTTTTTTCTCCATATTTTATACCATTTAAGGTGGAAAAATTTGAACTTTAATTTTCTTTACCACTTTGCAAATAAGTGGAATGTTTACCATTTTAATCATAATCTATTCAAATGGAATTAATTACACTTTTTTTCCAAATTCCTTAAATTTAAATTTGTGAAAAAATTGTAAAATTAAATTAATGTATATATTCAAAAATAAAATTTAATACTATTTTTATTGGAAATAATTAAAATATTTATTAGAATTATCCAAAACCGCAATCATTACATTAAATGAATTCGTTCAGTAATTTATCAAAGGTCAGTATTTATTAAAACCAATTAATTCTTTTAAATTGCACATTGCGAGATTAATTTAAGTTTTGAATTTCTGAATAATCCTTTTTGTTTCGTCTTCAATCATTTTTTTTTTGACTGTAATATTTTATATCAATTATTTAAATATCTTTTCTGATAATGGTATATTTTGATTCGATAGATACACTGTTGAATTATCCATTCATTACCGCTTTCCATTTATGGCCATAATTTAATTTGCTTACTTAGCTTTAACTGCCTTAATTATTTCATTCTTCTCAATTACTGTTCCTAGCTTTGCTTTCCATTTTTTCTTTCAAACAGAAAAAAAAAACTTTTTTAAATTTGAAAAAGTTTTTTGTCAACAAAAAAATGTTGTAAAAATTATACCATAAATCTCGCATATAACAATATGAAACAATGTAATTACAAAATTTAATTAGCATAAGATAATTTAATTAGTATGAGGTAGGCATAAGATAATGTAATATGTATTTTTTTTAATGAGAAAATAATTATCACATGATAAAGACAAGATAGTTATCACTATATGATGATTATCTTTGTAATAATTAATTCTCCTACAATAAATGCATGAATTGAAGTTCTCTTATGCTAATCAAATATTATAATTATCATTAGATAACTGTGGGATAGTTATCATTGTAAGTTGATAAAGTTTATTACAAATAACTTTGCTTCATATTATAAGAAATATTTTTTCTTTCTTTTTTTTGATTCTACCGTCTTGTTTATTGAAATTTATGAATTTATTTAAACTTTTTTTAAAATTGGATTACTTTGAGAC
>NW_018108489.1:18685-20633 GCF_000183805.2 Loa loa
AATAATAGTAATAATAAAAATAATAATAATAATAATAATAATAATAATAACAATAATAATAATAATAATGATAATAACAATGATAATAATAATGATAATAATCATAATAACAATAGTGGTGGTAATAGGAGCGATGAAAATAATAACGATTGTAATTATCCTCTTATCGGCAAAAGTGATAATACTGATGATGATAGATATCACATTAATGATAATGAATACATAATAATGATGATCGAAAAACAATAATCATTATTAATAAAAAAAGCTATGTAATTAATCATTATTTCTAATATAACAATAATCAATCATACGTTACGCTTATGTAATTAATCTTATCATTTGTTCAAAACACATTAAGAAGAGTACGTGATTTCTTGATTCAAATTTAATTATTTGCTCTGATTAATTTGTTATGCAAAAAACGAAAATTTTTAATTAAAACGAAAATTCGAAAATTTTTTTCCCAAATTTTCAACATAAATCAATTGAATTTATTTGCAGTATAAAATAATTTAATTTCTAATATATAAAAAATTTTAGTTCATTTTATTTTTTTTCACTAAAAAAAAAAAGAAAATAGAATAAAAAAGAAAATTTTGTTTTCTTATTTTGACAAATGGAATATATGGGAATAGATTGATTTGATTCAAAATTCATTTTTCTTCTCCTTTCTTTTTTTTTTCGCTGTGTAAAAGAAACTGAAATTATTTCAAAATTTAAATATTTGAATGATCCGGTTTTTCTTCCGACTAATTTTATTTGTGTAAACTAGTTTTTAGATCAGATTTTGGCGACTATATCTATTTCTTTCAAAAATTTTACCTCCAATCATCATTCATGTCATCTGCTGCTACAACTCTTTTGTCCTAAACTTTTAATTATCACATTTAAAGCATCGCAAGTATTATAATGAAATTGAAAGTAGTTATACCATTCATTCATCTATTTAGTCGACTTCTAATTAATATGGCATTGAAAAATTAATTACACTTCTCAGATGAATGAAAATTATAAAATAAGGATAATTACATTATCAAAGTAATAATTATTTTTTGGAAAAAATGTGGACGATGAAAGAATGGAATAAATATATTAATTAAAAATATCAAATTTTAAAAAGTTTGAAATTTAACAATCATCCCATGAAGAAATGCAATAAATTTGAAATACAAAATTTTAATTATTCTTTTTATTTAAACAAAACTTTTTTTTTTTTTTTTTTAAAGCACAGCAACGATTAATTGTAATATCAATGAGATAAGATGTCAGTGTTAAGAATAATCAATGATATGATATAAATATTATGATGAAAATCAGTGAAATATAATTTCAACAAAAGTTTTTTATTTGAAACACAATGAAGAGAGTAAAGATTAAATTGATTAAATCAATGGTTCACATAGTGTTAATTTATAAGCAAAGTGAAATATGAATAAAATCTTAAATCGTGGTAAATTTGTTAAATTCTGTTATCATTTTACAAAGGCATTGTCATTCATTTTTTCTAAAGGTAAAATGATAAGATGATAATATGGATCTGATGATAGCATTACAAGATATCTAATGATAACATGACATGATAAGCAAATATGATGGCAGCATAACAAAATGGATAAGCATGATAATAATTGCAAGTAAAAAAATGAAAAAATTTTAGTGATAAGAAATATTAAGCAAGAAAGGATTAGTGATAAGATAATGGGACAAAGAGGTTTAATGATAATATAGCTAACAGTCGTTTGTTTTTTTTTTTTTTTTNTTTTTTTTGCCTACAAATAATCATCTAGCTCAGGTGATTATTTATAAAAGGATAATAGAATCATGCCTTTCTTTTTTTTCCAATTTACCAATTTTGTGATTTGAAAACAGAACGAATGAAATGACAATAATTATTTGATGATTTTCATTAAATTAATCATAGACAATAAAATTTTTGACTAAAAAA
>NW_018108489.1:21271-23976 GCF_000183805.2 Loa loa
AAAAAAAAATAAAAAAAAAAAAAAAAAAAAGAAAATTTGTGTATATTTTCATCATTTAACGAAAAATTTTTTGTTTTATGTTTTTTTTTCTCTTTTCACTGATACGTAAAATTACAAAATGATTAATTATTGCTGCAATTTTTCTCAAAATTTTTTCCTTTTTTCTTTTTTTTTATCTCTTCCCTTTTTTTTCTTCAGCTTCCTCTCTTCTGTCATCATTTTTCTAACAATACTTCATTTAATTTCTTTTAAAAAAAAAAATCATAATGATGCAACTTTTTTTGCACATTCCTTTTTTCCACTTTAATCCTTCATATGCAAATATCTTTCAGAATTAATCATTAACCGTAATTGAAAATATTTATATGAAGAGATGAAAGGAAAGCATTTCGTTCTAGCTTGATTAATTATTTAAGCTTAATTAATCATTGTTAATGATGGAATGAAAAAAAAGTAGAAGGGAAAAAACAGCAAAAAAAGAATGGAAGCACTTGCCATAAATTTTAATAATTAAATCTATTATTAATTTTATTTAATTTTTCAAACACAGTTAGTGCCAAATATATACATTTTCTTTTTTTTTTATTACTTGATCTAATATTTAATTTAATATCAAAAATATTTGATCTAAAACTTAAAATAATATTTGATTTGATATGTATAATACAACAATTCCTCACAAATTTAGTCTACAATTCCTTTTTTTGCCATCATTTTTCAATAAGTTTATCAAAAGTAGAAAATTATGAAAAATAACGAATTACTTAATTACTTAAAAAATAAGGATGTTAAATTACGAAATTATCAATTTGATGTATTAAAAAAAAAGGTATGACAATAAATGAAAGGTTTAATTAATACATTGAAAAAAATAATTACAATTGTAATTATCCTCCGTATTGTAATTTTACAATGACCTATGAAAATGAAACCACAAAAAAAAAAGATTGTACTAATAATTAAATATTTAATTACTGCTATGAAAATTAATTTGACGAATTATTAGTATGACAGTATGCAAATGACACTAAATCATATATTAACAAATTCATTTTTATACAATTAATTTAAGTTTACTACAATAGGCAACCAATTACTATTATAGTAATATATACTGGATAAAAGCTTATGTTTACTTTAAAATTTTTACTTTTTTAAATAAATATTAATAATTAATAACAAATTTTTCAATTTCAGCAATATCAATATACCTCAGATTTTGATTATCGTCGTCGTCCAAATCATTTCATTATTAATAGTATTAAAAGATTACGACCATTTAAATCTGTTCGTATTGTGACAGAATTATTTGATCGACAAATGTAAGTAATTCATATTAAAATTAAATTTTTTTTTTCTTATAGGAAAAAAAGAAAAAAATATTAATAAAAACTTTTACAAAAAAAACGCAAAATTTTTTAATATTTTTATTTAATTAATATTCAAGTATTATGTGCTTGAATTGTATGTGAAATTTAATTAATTTTGAAAAAATTTAATTTGCTTTAATTTTTAATGAATTACAGTGATTTTAATTTTTTTGTGAAATTTAACTCACTTTTTTATTTGATTTTTTTTTTTTACTCAGAAAACAACCATCACGAGCAATGAATAATTCGAAATTGTTACGCTCACGTGAACGGTTACAGAATACGGTAGGACAAACCTATCCTCGATCAAGATTTTCCTCTTCCTATGCCAGAAATGTTAGCATTCATTTTTGTTGAAAAAGTATGAAAAACAAAATAAGTAAATATGGCAGTACTGTACCATGCTATACTAGTACGATAGCACAATACCGTATAATATGGGAAAAGGAAACGATAATTTTTACTAAATAAATTCCATTACTATTCTATTCCAGTAACCCATTACTATTCCATTTTACTATTCCATTGTTCCATTCCTATACATCATTACTATTCTATTCATGTGTTCTATCGTCTGTTATCTTGTTCCTCCATCCTATTATCATTCTATTCCTGTATTCTGCTCCATTCTCTTTCTGTACCCAAATTACTGCTATTTCCTTAATCAAATAATCCAATAAAAATAGGTTTTAAGTTTAAAGATGTATCGTACTGCCATATGAAGCCAATACGATAGCCCAGTGCGATACAGTAACATTACATAAAATTAGGATGGTAACACAATAGCATAATGTATTGTTATAAAAGACTGGTACGGTAGCACAGCACGGTACAATAATACGATATGAATATAATAAATCATAGATATTCTTTTTTTGTCTTAAAAGCAACATTTTTCTCATCCTTTGTCCACTTTATCATAGATATTACCTTAAATTAGCATTATTATTTACCATAAAATATTTTTTGCTTTTCCAGGAAATGAATCATGCATTACCGAAAACAATTTCACCATTGTTACAAACTTTTAACAGTGATGAAAAGGAGGAAAAGCCAGTAAGTGTAAAACCAAAACTACGATCAACGACAGTAATAACAACAACAACATCATCACCACAACCACTACCACCAATAACAACAACAACAACAACAACAACAACAATAATGGCAATAGCAGCAACAATAACAATAACACCTCTAACAACACAACCAGTTTTATTAAGTCGTATATCACCGGCAATAGTTTTTGCTGATGAAGCAAAACGAGCTAGAATACAGGTAAGAAAATTCGGAAAGAAAAAACGAAAAATTATATTTAAAAATGCAAACAATTAA
>NW_018108489.1:24324-26432 GCF_000183805.2 Loa loa
TAATAATAATAATAATAATAATAATAATAATAATAATAATAATAATAATAATAATAAATAATAATAATAATAATAATATAATAATAATAATAAATAATAATATAATAATAATAATAATAATAATAATAATAATAATAATAATAATAATAATAATAATAATAATAATAATAATAATAATAACAATAATAATAATTGTAATAATAATAATAAAAACAATAATAATAATAGTTTTTTATTCTAATCTTAACTATATATACAGGCTAGATGGCGTAAATTGGGTCCATTGGTGAAATCGATACAGTATCCGTACAGTCGACGAAATTGGCATCGTATTATTTTAACGAAAGATAAGAGCGATCCATACATTTTTCAAATCGAATGCAAAAAATTATGAAGCATTTACAACAACAACAACAAATAAAACGAATTAATCCTGAAAAAGTTGAAAAACGACCTCGCCTTGGTGGAATAATACTTTCAAATGCTAACATAAAATCAAAATTCTTCGACAATAAAGGTTTCCCTCCGTTCAATCTTGTTTCCTTTTTTCATTTATTTCCTTTTTTTGCGTTTCTCTCATTTTTTTTTTTTTGGTATTTTTTTTTTTTTTTGTTGTAAAAATAAAAATCAATTAATGGAATATTTGATAAAGTAAAATTGATGAATCAGTTAAATAGAACTGTTTGAAATTATCATAGATACATTTTTACTTTTTTCTTTTTTTTTTATCAGTAAATTAATTTGATGGCTAATTAGTTAACTAATCAAATAGATCAATAAGTGTTTTATAATAAACGAAAAGAAATTATATTGTGCCATTTAATTCTTATAATCACTTTCGTTAATTCTTGAAATTTTTCAAATTTTTAATGAATTAAATTTGATTCGGACAACAAAGAACCAATTGAAATTTCATGTCAGAATAATTTGCAAAAACGAAAGTGATATGGAATTTCGTATCATTTATATGGCGGTTTGTCTTAGTTAAATTAGGGTCAACCATATTCTTAATTGTTATCAATTGTTTAAAACAAGTTTTGAATTAAATTTCTACCAAATTAATTGGTTCATATCAAACGACTTTTAGTCATTTTACTTTTTTTCAAATTTAAATTCAAATAATTTGTGAAGTAATTTTTTTGTTTATAGCACAAATTCTTCATTTTTGCAAAATTTATGAAACTTTTAAAATTTTTTGAATTTTTAAAATTTTTCTACGATAATTTTTACTAACTTCTAACAAATCATTTTGAACATGCAATGACAATTTCAGTCGATGAATGGCCAACAGAAATAGTAAAACCAACAACTACTACAATATCAACTGTTACATTTGTTACCACTATGATGCCTGTTACTAATTTTGATACCGAAGTTATCACAAAATTGATAACCGCTGATACCATCGGTACCACTACTACTACTACTACTACTACTACTACTACACCCAACTGCTGTGTTTACCACAACTATCACTTCTGTATCATTTCCTACTTCAACATCGATTGATTTCGACGGTGTGTCAACCACTGAGTCGAATTTTTTTCTGTTCAGTACCTCATCAAACGATTATCATTTTCGACAAATTACGCCCGTTAAGAAATTCAAATTTGCTCAGAAATTTCGACGACAACCACGACTTAAAATACGCAAACCGGGTTTACCTTTCAATTTCATCACATATTTCATTACATATTTTTGCAGAAAATTTTAACCATGTAGTAAATTTTGAAAATTTTTTAAAATTTCAACAAAAGTAATTTTAAAATTTGATTGTAATAAAAATTTTACACTTGAAAACCTTTTTGTATTTTTGCATATAAATGAAACATATCAATAAAGTTTATATTTTCTCATCTAATCTATATGACAGTAATACATATCGATTTAATATTCAACAAATTATTTTATCATTTTAATAATTTAATCGATTAACAAATATTAACAATTTATAAATGTTTTTTCATTTTTAAATTTTGCAATTACTAAAAATTTAAGTTTAAAATTTTTTCTTTGAAATTTAAGGATTTAACACAAAATTAATAAATGGATTAAAAAGGGGACAAAACAAAAAAAATAAAAGTTGTATTTTATATAAATTTTATACA
>NW_018108489.1:26597-31657 GCF_000183805.2 Loa loa
AAAGTAATTTAAATTTGATTGTAATAAAATTTACATTTGAAACTTTTGTATTTTACATATAAATGAAACATATCAATAAAGTTTATATTTTCTCATCTAATCTATATGACAGTAATACATATCGATTTAATATTCAACAAATTATATTATCATTTTAATAATTTAATCGATTAACAAATATTAACAATTTATAAATGTTTTTCATTTTAAATTTTGCAATTACTAAAAATTTAAGTTTAAAATTTTTCTTTGAAATTTAAGGATTTAACACAAAATTAATAAATGGATTAAAAAGGGGACAAAAAAAATTGTATTTTATATAAATTTTCTACATATTATCATAAATGATTTATTGATATTATCATTTTATCATAATTAGTAATTACATAATTAATATAATTATTTATGTTAGCATAATATAATTTTGTTTTTTTTTTATTATCTTTGCACTTTTTTTTTTTCATATTTATTTAATTTTAATTTTAAGATGAGAAAGGACCTTTAAGAGGTAATCAAACAGCTTTTGGACGAAATCCAATTACATTACCTCAACTTGAACCATTAAATTTTGAAAATGAAATTGGACAAGCAAATTTAGACGACACAAATGCAAATGGTTAGTTAGTAATAATTGTTGAAATTATTTGAAAAATTTTCTCATAAATTTCAATTTTATTCAAAATTTTTAAAAATAACATTTAAAATTACTAATTGAAATGATTGTAATATTATGATTCATAATTGTTGCTCAAATATAAATTATTCCTAATTAACGAATTTAAAGATAGCAAGAAAAAAGAGGTCAAAGGATTAGGAAATTAGAATAGTTTGATGAAAGATAGTAATAAAAGATAATGTGGTAAGAATAAGAATGGGCAAGAGAGAGAGAGAGAGAGAGAGAGAGAGAGAGAGAGAGAGAGAGATAATAAATGTTAGGAAAGTTTGTGTGCTAAATTTTTATGAAAGAATAACCTATTTTATTTTATTTATTTCATGTTTCCAATATTAATGTAACAATAATTGTAAATTTCATCGTAAAAAGAAAATGAGAAGATAAAATAGATGTGATAAAATAATAAGATATGATAGGGTATGTGTCTGTATCAGGAATGAAATAAGAAAGTAAAAAGATATGATATGATAATAAATTGTGATGTGTTGTTTATATAAAGGAATAATTAAAAAGTAAACAGATATGATAAGATAATAAATTACGATGTGTTATCTATGTAAAGGGATAATTAAAAAGTAAACAGATATGACAAGGCAATAAATTGTGATGTGTTGTCTATATAAAGGGATAATCAAAAAGTAAACTGATATGATAAGATAATAAATTGTGACGTGTTGTTTATATAAAGGAATAATTGGAAAGTAAACTGATATGATAAGATAATAAATTGTGATATATTGTTTATATAAAGGAATAATTAAAGCGTAAACAGATATGATAAGATAATAAGTTGTGATGTGTTGTCTGTATAAAAAACGATAATCAAAATGTAAACAAGTATGTAAGATAATAAGATATAATGAGATATGTGTTTATATATGATAGAAATGAGAAAGTAAGTAGGCGTGATAAGATAATAAGTTATGATAAGATATATGTGAACAATATAAGTCATGCTTTTTTGTAGTTCTATCACCTTCGTATCATATCAAAAATTTATGCCATTTGGAAAAACTAAATTGTTCTTTGAACTCCTCCAAAAATTTTGAAATTTCTAAATTGTTCATTGAACTTTTTTCAAGAGTTTTGAAATTTAAAATGTAAGCAAATACAAAGACTGAATTTGAATTTCTAAATCTTCGATCGTCTCTCCATCTTTACCTTTTTTTTTAGGTCTTTCAAGTGGTTCAAATGGTATATTTGGTGTTGCAACAACTAGTTCGAATGGTTTTAATACGACAACCGGATTTGATAATTTAGATAAATCGATTGAATTTAAATCAGAATTTGGTAAAATTGAAACAAATAATGCAGGATTTGGTAATGGTAAAAATCCAATTGATGAATATGATTTAGTGGAATTTGGTGGCGGTAAACCACCACCGGTTGATTTTAGTCAACCGATTGTAAGCGTATTTGGTAGCAACACTCATATGCAATCAACAGATGATCCTGATAAGTACGATTTTCTTTTTTTTTTTTTTCTTAATTGTATTCTATTTCTAATTAATTTTTTTTTTTTTTTTGTAGAGATCAAAAATTACTTTTTTATAAAATTTTTACTTAAAAATATCAGAATTGAAAAAATTAACAATTCTTTAGTATTATTTCTGGGAATTTTTATTTGAAAATATTGAAATTTTAGCATATCAACAGATTTTAAAACAACAGAAATGATAACGGAACGAATTGGTAGTACGAATTCACCGATTGAAAAAACATTGTTGAAATCATCATCACAACCAATGGAATATTTTAGTCTATCATCACCGGCTAATTCACAATCAGTATTAAAAAATTCTGGATTGATTCCTGCATTACCACCTTCCGATTTTGATGGTGAATTTGGAACAGGAAAAGGTGGAGCAATATTAGGTGGTACATTTCATGGAACACAAACAGGATCCGGTAATTTTGATACTTTTTTTTTTTATAATTCTAAATATTTTTTTATAACTTTAGAGCTTAAAAAAAGAAGAAAAGTCTGATCATAAAAATTAAAAACAGAACCATAAAATTAGTAAAGAATAGTTGTAATAAAAAATTTCAATTAATTAGCTAATTAATTAATTAATTACATTTGTAAATGTATTTCATTACATATGTTTATGCAATTAATATATTATTAAGATAATAAAATCGAAGAATCGATATTCACCGGTGATTCAGCATTGACACCAAATCGATTTGGTCCAACCGGTGATGGTCTTGGTCCACCAATTCCATCCGGTGCAGCTATACCACCACCGGTACCAGCAGTTGGAATTGGTGGTGCTGCAGCTGGTATTTTACCAACATTATCAGATCATTATCATCAAACACAAAATCCACCTACAACAGTCCGTTTGCTTTCTTTCTTTTGTTTTTTTTTTTTTTTGCTTCATTTAAATAAAAATATTAATATTTTAATTCTTATTAAAAAGAAAAAAAAGAAAAACATTGCAAATAATTCGCTGAAAAATAAAAATAAAAAAAAAAGTTTTTCTTCAAATAATATAAATTTTGAAAAATATCAGAAATAAGGATATGATATGATAAAGGAATTGTATGATTATTATCAATTAAATGAAATTTACGATTTAATCATTTTATCATTTATTATATCTTCAATTATCATTTTTTTTCTTAATGGTCATTTAGTTTGATAATCTTCTTAATGTACTGTTAGCAAAGTTAACCTTAACAAATTAATTATTTCTTCGTCATTTATGATTTAAAACGAAAAAAAAAAAAAACATAAACATGCTAAATTCAAGCAAACTTTACACGGTGTTATATGGAAAAAAAAAATTTATTTTTTCTCCTTTTTTTTGTCATATTGATAAATTATATGAATTTAAAAATTCAATTATACGAATTTAAAAATTCAATTACAAGATTTTAAAAATTCAATTATAGGAATTTAGAAATTCAATTATACGAGCTTAGGAATTCAATTGCAAAAATTTAAAAACTCGATTATATGAATTCAAATTATACAAATTTAGAAATTCTTTTATATAAATTCAGATTTCAACATTTTTTGCTAGCTTTTAGAGCTTTAAAATTTCCATTGCTTTTTTTAAAAAATTCATACATAAAATCTCTCATTTCTTAATTTTATATGAAATCTCTCATCTTCTCAATTTTTTGTTTTATTTTAATTTTTTTTAGATTAAACCATCAGCATTATTTAATATTCTAAATAAAGCAGATATTGGTTTCAATCAGGCAATTAATCATTTTGAACAGGGTACACCAATTGAATCCGCTGCTATTGATATTTTGGAAGTAAATCTTTCTCTTTAATATATATCTTTTTTTTTTTCAATTTCTAAAATTTATTAAATTATCGTGTAAAAACTTAATCCGTTATCAAAATTTATCACATCAATTTTTTATTTCTTCTGTTCACATTGTTTCCTTTTTAAGAAGATAATCAAATATTATTTAATCAATTACGCTAATTGCATCAATTATTCCACTAAATACAATCATAAATAGTACTGTATTATTAAGAGTATAGTATGCTATCCATTATCGTTTACTGATGGTTGCATCTATACGGTAATACAATATTACCATTTCTTTGTATATAAATATATTTTACTATGAATAATTAAAAATAATTCGTAATTTTAGGTTGCATTAGGTAGCGAAAAATTGGATAGTCAAGCTAAATTACTTGGTCATATCGATCGGACGATTGGTATTGATAATTTACAAAGGTTACAACGATGGGTAAATACAGGTGGTGCATTGGATGCTCTCAAAGAACAGGTTTAATTTTAAAATTTATTCTATTAGATTAAATTTAATAAAATAATTCTTTTTCTAAACTTAAAACAATTTTAGTAAAAAAGAGTGGAAAAGAAGTTTAATTTCAGTAAAAAAGAGTGGAAAAGAAGTTTAATTTCAGTAAAAAAGAGTGGAAAAGAAGTTTAATTTCAGTAAAAAAGAGTGGAAAAGAAGTTTGTGGAATTTTCAAAAATTTTCGTTTATTTCCAAATATTTAATGATTGAAAAAAAAAATGAAATTAAAAAAAAAGAAAAAATTGGGAAAAAAAAACATAAATTTAGAAATTAGTCAATTTTTTTTTTTTGAGAAATATCAAAACCATTTGGTGCGTTGTTTATTTACTTTTTGACTTATTTGTTTTTTGACTCTTTACTCCTTGTTTATGTATACACTTAAATAATTTTTTTTTTCTTTTAGATTGCAAATTTTGCCAAGAATTATACTATACCAGAGAATTTATTGCCTACCGTACCACCGCAATTCCAATATCTTTTTGCTCCAGGAAAGAAACGATAATTAGGGTTTGGCTGTGATGATTAAGCGGGTACAATGCAGTTTCTTTTTTCAATAACTGTCAAGTTTTGCTCAAAATCCTCGAATAGAAAAGAC
>NW_018108489.1:32121-48404 GCF_000183805.2 Loa loa
GTGTGTGTGTGTGTGTGTGTGTGTGTGTGTGTGTGTGTGTGTGTGTGTGTGTGTGTGTGTGTGTGTGTGTGTGTATGTCGATGTGTATTCAGTATGTTTGTATGCAATGTGACAGAATGCATCGCAGAATTAAAATTCAAAAATTTTGCAATACATTATAAAAACCACCATATTGTCTACCGTATCTTTAGTTTAATGACATAGTAATATAATGATGTTATCTTATATCAGTTAATAATCTCTCAAGTTGTAATCAGCACTTACGATGTTGATGTTTCCTTTATTGGATAGATAGGACTTTTTCTTTTTTTCTTTTTTGGTATGTTTTTAAATGTATGCCAATCCTCAAATATTTCGACAATCTGAAGAGACCAGCAAAAATGATTATAAAGAAGGGAAAGCATTAGGTGCTAAATAATTTTTTAATAAGCAAAATTAAACTGTTTTGCATTTTGTCATATTTGTGAATCTCATATAAATTGATATTTCAGATGGATTAATTCCTAAGTAGTAATTTTGCATCGGATTCTAGTTAAATTGAAGATAGGGAAAAAGATAGACAAGCAGAAACACTATTGTTATTTGAATTTACTATTAGGAACAAAGATAAACAATATTCATGCATTCAAAACAAAATAAAAACATGAGCAAACATTAAAAAAAATGACTTGAACATATCCAAACCTCACTGAATACAATAAATTTCACAGTTCAAAAAGCATTAAATACTGGCACTAAAACTTAGTCTAAACAGGGTACGATCTCACCAATGAATGAAATATAATAACTTAATTTAATCCGTCTAAATATCTGACAACTCAATCTTTATACTTGCATACTATGTTAGTAAATCTTGAACCCATTTTAAACATTGTTATTAGAAGGTCAGCTGTCATTTCTACCAGGAACTTCTCTACCTTTTGTTTTCGCTATCAGTATTTATTTTTGGAACAAGGAATCGGAAGAGGACAATCTTACGATTATCTAATATTTTATATATATATATTTTTTTTTCTCAATAACTGATTGCACAGTTATGCCATTTCTATGTGTACATACTATATTTTAGCAATTCATTGAATAGTTGTGCATTTTCAACGTATATTTATACATAGATAGAAGTACCTTTTTTTCAGGTGCTCTATAATTAGGGCTCAAAATTACTGCTTTTTTATCTAAATTGTAACAAAATGTTAAACTTGTATTAAATTTGTGGGAATCTGTTCTTTCCTTCCAACTGACAGTCAATTATGTTTATAATAAAACAAGAACAAGGATTATGTACACATAAAATATGAAATAAATGATTTTTTTTAAGTGAAATTATAACTACATCGGTTGAGATCGTCAATCAGATAACGGCTTTGATAAAATCAGGTAATCACCAGCGTCCGGACATGATGAATCAACACTAAAGCCATTCTTGTGAAAGAATGCAAGCGAATTCCCATTAAATGCGAACACTGTAGCCATCAATTTGTCCATTGACATCCTGTAATTATCCGGCATTCTAGATAACCAGGATATAATTTTCATTACCATCTATTATTGCAAAACTTAAATTTGATAACTAATTGCCCAGGCTAAAGTTAATACTAGTTCACCAACTTAGAATGGCATAAGACGATAAAACATAACTGAAAATCAAATCAGATGCCATCCAAAAACATGTGGTGTTCGGTAACTTGCTTTTAATGCTATTAAAAGGCTAAGGGTTACTACCACTTATTCCAGGCAGGTATCTGCCACCAAAATATTGCCATCTTCATTATGTAAGAATTGACAAGCTCTGAGAACTAATGATCTACTGAGGAGCTTGAGTGCAAAAAACCTATTACAATGCTAACAAAAATTTAATTACGAAAACTCTCTGAAGTTTTTTGGAATTTCCATAATTTTGAATCCAGCACAAACACATCCAACTTTTAGTATCAGTGTTCACTGATACACTACACCCCTTGCTTTCTTTCCGCTTCTCATCGTGTAAAAAAAGAGAAAGTGTTGGACCACATAAAATGATGAAAATTACTTCTTTCCAAGACATTCGGCAATAGATAAGAGAGCCGATCCAATACCTTTAACCTGATATTTGTCCTCTACCTGTATTTCATAACTGAAATAAAAAGGTTCCGGATACAACAGAAAGTTCCATCACAAATAATAGAAAAGGACTTTTGAATTTAATTTTTGAAAAGTTAAGATCGCAGGCACAGTAACTGACATATACGACATCCCAACCTGCTTCTTAGTACGCCTAGCGGTGAATTTCCAAAGTTAACAATATAACTAAGCCATAAATTTAGCTTAGAGAATCAGCTGAATAATAAGGGGCAATAATGTTTGAGCTTACATAAAACTTTCAATATCGTTCATTATCAATTGCATTACCGTTATCTCTCTATTGATAACATTACTACCTCACTTCACCTCACCTAATCGTAACATAACAAAAAAGTATTAGTAATACTGGAATTAGTATGTGATATAATGGTATGTGATATATTTAATCATTCTTGTAACGAACGTTAAACATTGACTAACCAATATAATACAGCTGAATCGAAATCAATATCAAAACGATAGTGCAAATAAGCGATCGGTTTTTTATCTTCATTCTTCGCAATGATATATCTGTAAACAGTACTTCCATCTGAGATTTTGTTTACTAATGAATAAAAAATGATAAAATTTAAGACGGTAATATAGAATGACAAAGTTAACGATGATAATAAGTTTTATCCCATGCAAGTTCAATACGTTTCATATTATTTTTCCAAAATATAAGAATGCTACGTTGATCAATACGGTAATCAGTTTAAGCCAATTAAGCAATAATAAAGCAATAACATATGATCCGGAAACAATCAACCCATCTCTTTCATTCAATTTTTATAAAGTTATATTTTTTGATTTCATAAATTTTCCTATAGATAGCATCCTAAAAATAAATACCTTGATGTAGTTGCCCGAAGTTCTTGCTTTTTGCTTACTTCATCATAGCCCCATTGAGAGATCTGATACATTGTACGCATATTAATTACGAACAACTGGAAAACCCATTCAAATTCCTCGTCACTCAAATGTGTGCCCCATGAAAAGGCAAAATGAACCTTTTCACTGAAAAATAACTAATCAACTAATTAGTTAGCAGAAGAAAAAATAGCAAATGATGCCAAATGGAAGTAAAATATTCCATCATTTCCATTAAAAATAAATCAAGAATAAGAGTAAGTCAAACTTTTGTATCTTCAAGACTTTTTAAAATTCATTCCGAAAAAAAGGATCATTTATGCCAAATTATCCATTAAGAAAAAGAAAAACATCCGAAAATAACTAATGTTAATTTATTGAACAGAAGAAAAAAAGTATGGAAAAATAACCTTGAAATATTTTCAAAACGTTTGGTACCATCAATAGCATTTTCAGTATTGATTAGTTTTGTTGCTTTTTTCACCAATTTCTTTTTTGCATCCGCCTTCATCCTAAAATGATATATGTAACATAAAAACAGATGATAAATTCATTGACAGTTGAACAGATTTCAAGTACATAACTAGTCTTCAAATATAAGACTTAATTCAGTTCAACGTAAATCATATAACGGTCTAGCCATATATGAAAACTATCTATAAATGTAATTTACAATTCCGATCACTAAAGAATAAATCCAGTAAATCACCATGGCATGGCCCATGTGTGAAAATCGTTCATGAAACCCATACTATTCAAGCATTAAACTCTTTACCATTATCTGGACATGAATTAACCTATTCCGGAAATTCTAACCGTATGACCATGGAATAACATTGCTCATTCCGGAAAGTCTCAATTCATTCCGACTATTATCCCAGTTAGATTTAGGGAATGGTTAAAAGTAGCGATAAGTTTGAACATTGAGAATTAGCGGAGCAGTAAATAAGCTATTACTTAAAATAGTACGAAATGTAAAGAAACAACAAAGAATGAAAAAAAAAGACGAAATAGCATGTTACTGATGATGAATGCAAGAAGGGAATGAGAGTAAAAAATTAATTCGTCTGGTAAAATTTGATAAAATCTAACTGTTACAGGCAAAAGGATATGAATGAAAGTCTGTAAACAATAATGCTACGTACAATGATCATAGAGTAATTCATAATCAACCGGATCAGGGAAATAGTTATCTGTGGTAGGTTCATGTTCAGGATGCGAAAAATGTTATTTAACAGGATAAATTATTGATGCCAATATTTTTCCGGTAAATTGAACCGGATCAAAACAATCAATTCAGTGCGACTTTCCCATAGTTATTCAATTCGGGACAAATTAATTTGGAACCGAAATTTAATTTCGGTATACTATTAATGATTTTTTGCATATTTCGTTAATTTGTTGAATTTTCAAAACAAAACATTACAGCATTACTAACGAAATGAATAGCTGTGAAAATTGTTTCCTTTCCGTTCCGTGCTTTCAATTCACTCGATTATTCAATATTCTGTTCCGGTCCGGTTATGGCAGTAATTGATTGGGCATATTTTTAAATATAATATATGATTTCATGACTTATATTTTAATTTCATCTTATTAGTATTTCAAAAAACGGTTGGTGTTGTGCTTCTCTTATATCAGTGTTATATTTTATATACTTCCCATGTTATTTTCGAATTTAAATTTCCTGAATTGTTATCATCCTGAATTTTTGATAATTCCTTATTTCATCACATCTTTTCCGTTTTATTCATGCAAGAAAAAATTATGCATACAATAATTGTGCTTTTTTTCTTTTTATAGATTCATATACAAAAACTGTAACGGATTTTTGCAAAAGTTTTAAATTGGTCTACCGGTATTTTTTATTCTTACACTATTTCATCTGTATTTATTTGTTAACATAAATTAAATCATAGCTAATCGGATTATTATCCATAATATCACTCCTATAATGCATGTCAAAAATCAGTGAATCCGGTAAAGTATAATTTACATTAATTGTATTATCCGTTTTGTGAATATCATTATTACTGCTATTATTATGATTATTATTATTATTATTAAAGTTATATGTTGCCATATTTGAAATATGTTAGGAATATTCACTTAAAAAAGTATTTAATTTAATTATATATCTAGTAATTCAGATTTTAACCAAACTTTTTATTTTCTATGCGAGCGTATTTGGTAACTTTTTATTTATATGTATTTAAATGGGAATTTCCACTTGTATGGTTGTTGTATTTTGATGTAATCGAAATATGTAACATTTAGTAATCGATGAGCGGTGATGCATTGGAAGAACTTTTGGTATGTGAGGGATGGCCAATTAAAGGAAAACAATTGAGTGATTTTATTGGTGAACCAATTTCACGAATACAGGATGTTAATCAGTTGAAGAAACAACTTCTTGATGTAAGCTTGCTTTTTTAATTTACATTCATCTCTCATCTCATATATCCTTTTTTTTTTTCAAATACTAATTAATTCCCCAATAGTTTTAAAGTTGCTTAATGAAAGAGAAAGGAATTAAAAAATTGTGATATAATATAATATATAACATAAAATATAATGCAAAAGGTATTAATCTGATGAATATATCTTATAAGAAAGAAGGTATATGTAATATATTTGATATTGTTACACCTATACAGTTACTAATTAATTCGCGAACAATTTTGCGTCTTTTTTTTTCTTTTTTTTTAGCTAGTACTTGTGAAATTTGCACATTTTAATTAATTTTTTAAGTTTAGTTTGCAGTTATTATTTCATGTTAGTTCAAGTGGTAATTACCTATCCAGATATCCATTCCTTTCCTTTTAGATGAAATTACGCTCATTTACATATCCCACATGTCAAACTATTATAATAGGTTCATGTGGTTATAATTTGAGCAATATTAACCAGGAGATTCCTCATTTCGAATGGACTTTTAACCATTTTGGAAATTTCATCTCCTAGGTATAGAAGTATAAGTGACATTTTTCGTATTCTTTCTATTTATATTTTTTCTTGCTAAAAGAATTATTACAAATACGTAGTTATTCTTAAATTCGCTTCACCTAGCACACTACAATAAATGCCAATTGTTAATTAAATGCTTATTTTAAGCTTCACTTTCTAGTTAATTCTAACTAATGAATGGTTTACTAATATAATATAAAAGTTTTGGATGATATCATCGAAAAGCAAAATTTCAGGCTGATATACGTGAATATGCTTTCCCGTTGCTTTCAGACCGTATCGACAAACAATTAGGTGAATTCAAGGTACGTTAAGTTTATATGAATGTGTGGCCTACTTGATACTTGTATTATTTTGCTATTTCAGTTTTCTTCAATATTTTTTCAAAGTTTCGCAAAATTTTTTTCCACACTTCGTTCATGAACACGATGAACGCACGATTACAGCTTATATTTTACATTGCACAGTAAATTCTCAGTAAACTCTCATTTTACTTTCATCCCAGTGTGTCACCAGCCAACGTTAGTATAATTACAGTATTGGCTGGTGACGTTTTTATTGGTAAAAGATCAGCAGTAGGTAGATTTCAGTATTGATGGTTAGCGAGATAACTGAAAACTCAAGGGTTGGTCGACTATATGGTGTGCTGGAAATACATCTTCGTACTTTGATACTTAGTCATTGTTAAAAGTAATCCAGTAAGGACCAGAAGATCTTCTCAACCTAACCATTTAATAATTATGGTGAATATTATGAATAAATTCAGAATCTCATATTATACGAGAATCTCATATTATATGCGCAAAATTATCATGTTCTCTTCAGGGACCTCTAGTCGTTCAAATTGTAAAGCAACGCAATGTTTCATATTCAAAGTATAGTGAAGTAACGCATACGGATGGTCTTATCAAGATTAAACTAAGTGATGGTTTTTCCAGCATTCATGCATTGCTGTTTCAGCCTATACCAAAGTTGAAGTACGCTCTCTGAAATATTGTAATCTGATGCGGGATTTTATTATATCTATTCTGAATTCGTTTCGATATTTGGGAGATTGATGCTTAGATATTAGCGTAATTCATTGTCCTTAAAACAGACAGCAAGAACTTATGTAACGAAAGATCGAATCTCTCAAAAATTGATTGTTCTTGTTTTGTTTTATCTCCTTTTTCTAGTGATTTTTTTCCCCTTTTTTCCTATTAAAATTTTCAGCGCAGAAACGCCACCGGGCACAAAAGTTTGTTTGATTGGGAAAATTCCAATCGAAAATGGAATGTTGCTAATCAATGGAACTAACTGTCAAGTATTAGGTGGCCATGTTGAAAAGATGGTCGAGAAATGGAATATGGAAAGGGTTTCTTATATTTTTCTCATGCAGCAGTAAAAATGTTTGAAATAAATTTTTGCATTGTAAAATTTTCTGTCAATTCATAAATTTATAAAAATAGTTAAATTTTCTCAGAACTGGCGACAGAAACTAGTACGAACCACTGAAAGCAATGCACCGAAATGGGTTCAATTTTCCAAACAGGTGAAAAATTGTTAATTGTTCGAAATTATTGTTTTGCAAATTTTCAGCAACTATCTGGCCTATATAGTGCAATCACAAAAAAGAAATCAGTCTTTTGTAAGTGTGAATAGCATAGCTATTTACCTGTATTCTCTGACTTGAGTTGTGAAAAGTATGGGATGTAACGGACATTTAAAACCTAGCCATGTGGAACTTATTCTCCTTTTTTTTACATTTTTGCCTTCATTTCATAATTTTACAATCTTAGGTTCGTGATTTTTCGAACTCCAGCCCTTTTTCTTCAGCGATTGTCACAGTCATCTCTTCCGGTTAATGCCAATAATAAGATGTTTCGAGCCAATGATATAATCAATGGATTAAACAAAAGAATGACTGATGAGCGTAGTGATGATTTCAATGCTGCTAGAAAAGCTCAAATTGAGCAGGTTGTCGAAAATAATGCTATAAAGAAATTTGCTCGAAGTCAGGTAACTTATATAATATGAAAAAAGAAATAAACTAAAGAATTCATGTTCCTTCGTTCTCAGTCGGATACTGATGCTGGTATTAACGCGAATGAAAATTCCCGCTGAATGACGTTGTCATAATCGTCAATAGACCATTTGTTTTTTAATTTGTTCATCCTCAATTTCATAGGGGATTTGAACGAAGCATAAGTAAAGTTGTTTTTATTTCAGTTAAAGCCGAAATCATTAGAGAATTCTGCATCGACCTCTTCTAACAACAGCAACAAGAAAGATCCGATGGCAAAAGGCAAACCTGATATGGGAAATACAGTTTTGTTTCTTCTTGCTTTTAATAGTTTTTATTTCGAAAATTTGACAAAGTCATTAAATAATATTCAGTTTGAACTAGATAGTTTCCCGATTCTACATCAGTTTTTGGTGTATGCAGTGAACGGGGTTCAACATTTTACTCACCAATATTGGATAGATGTTTTTTTGGAGTTCAATGCCTCTCATTACTTTTGTATAATGGTTCAGAAATATTGATCAATAATGTACTAATTTGGTAATATAGAACCAGCGTTTTATCCGTGATGACAGAAAAAATTTATCGCCGGTTCATCGATCATCGAATCTTCCCACTCTATATGACTTTGTGCAGACGAAAGTTTCCATCCCTGATGAGTCTCCTGGACAACAATATCATAGTAACATGGAGGTTAGTTGGATTTTGTATAGATTAGTGGAATGCTTTTGTATTATCATAAGCCATTATCATAAGCCTTATTTATTTCCTTTCATGTTTATAATCTATAAATGTGATTATTCAAAACTTCTTTATCCTTACCCTTATCTTCTCTCTAAGCAAAACTTTTAATGTTCTAAAACGTTTATTACGGTTTACTGAAATATTCACATTTCAGTAAGCAATAAATGATTCTGCGTCCTCGCTTTATCCTTCATCAAAATCATAACTGGTGGCCATTTTAGGAAGATCCGATTTAAATTAAATTTATGTAAAGAAAAATCGTTACAAAACGTTTAATTATTGCAGGATGCCGAAATTCAAGGAATGGATCGACCACGAAAGGGCAAATTTAATGAGAGAGGTTATTATTCGGACATTTTTCGCATTTTAGTTTTTTTTCACGCTAACAAGTTTTTTCTCACACTAACAGCTTTAAATTTGTAGGATCACGCAACCGGCAAATTTTTGATAACAGCAGTAACTCACGTGTAATCGAAATTTCGAATTCAAATAGATATCGAAAACAGGCTAACTGGCGATCGGGCGCGAACGAAATTGTGCAACAAATGTGCTGATTAATGGATCTCGACCGAATTATGCGAACGATGAATCTGTTTCAGTAGCTAATAAAGGTTTTACATAATTTGTTACTGTTTAGAGAAATTTTTTAAATTCTATTTTTTCGTTTAGTTATCTCAAGTGATTGAGCAATTTCGTTATTCTAGAGTGGTATTGTTTCCACTAATTTTTTCCGACCTCCAGAGTATTCGAGTATTAAAGTTTAGACTGTATGAGATAGAAGAATTGCAGTAGCTGATGTGGGTGATTTAGTCTTATCATCAAAGGCAATATAATATCTTCTTTCGCTGATTCTTGACGAGAATAAATTATTTGTTGTTCTTGGATGCTGTTATTCAACGACATATATTTGGAGCAAAAATTTCGGAACTTCGCTCATGTCATAAAGTCGTTATTGTTGGTGGGGTATGGTTAATATTTATATTCACTTTACAGAATTATCGGCATTGAGCCTTTCTGTGGTTGATAATGGACCAACAAATGATAAAGATTATAATATTCCACAACAAACTGTATTTTTTGGAACTAGAAATCCTGGTTATCAGCAGAATATAGTTTATCGGCCAATGTACGAACAACAGCAACAACAGCAGCAACCTTTCAGTAATATAGTAATGAACAGTGGGATGCCACCGGTTTGGAAAATTGGCGACAAGTGCCTCGCGCCGTGGAGTGATGGCCAAGTACTTGCTTTACGTTATACTTTTTTGTTTCTTATATTTAGAGTTTGTGTGTAAATGCAAAGTATGAACTAAAATTACATTCATTACTAGCGACGGAAGACATTTCCGAAACGAATCAAATTGATTCCATTAAAAATGATCTTGGAAAGTCAAGACTCAAACATTTCATTCTTATTCTTCGTTTATATTTCTGAAATATAGCATATGGGTTCCACTTTGATTTTATTGGTAACTCATTTGTTGAATAATTCATCAGTCGTTGCGACTGAAATTTCCCAACATCTGGGATATATAAGACATGTTGCAACATGCTGCAACATATTGAAATACCTGATGGAACATAACACCTAGATCGATCGTTATAATAATTGTTCAGCATTTGATGTAATTCATTGGAAGTATTAATTGGTTTAACCATCGAGGATTATATTTTCAATCAGTATTCATTTTTTATTCATTGTTAAAAGTAGTCAGTTCCTGATTTTTGCAGTTTTATCCATCAACATTGATAGCAATGGGTCCAGCTGATATGTGTACCATTGAATATGATGAATACGGAAATAGAAGCAGTGTGCCTGTTGGAGTACTTCTTCCATTCCAAACATTTTGAATTTTTATTTGTGTATAAGTGATCATCTTTTCTGAAATGTCTTGCCTTACGAGATGCGCAGCTTTCCTGTTTTTATCTCAAGGAATTATACTATATATTTTGAGTATGAGCTGATTACCATATATTTTGAATTTTTCGTGGAGTGAATCAAAACGAAGAGTTTGTTAATATTTTTTATTGGTAGAAGAGTGTTTTCTGCCATTAATTTATTCTCTGACAAAATGAAAATAGGTTAACTTTTATATATGTTTCCAACTGTAATATATGAAAACTATGTCAATAAACTTTTTTTTTTTATTACTGTTCAATGGCAAAATGAAGGTTCCTTCTATTTTATACATAACATTTGTTCATTTTTCCTAAAACTGGAAGTGGTGCAAATTACGAAACGTTAGCTTGGGAAATATTATTCATAAGAGATTTTTTTATTCCTTCTGGAATTTCTTTTTTCTTTTTCTCTTCTTTTTAACCGTAGCCAGGTTTACAGATTGTTTTAATTTTGCGCTTAATTTTATACTTATATTTATAATTTGAAAAGAGTGATAATGGCTAATAGTATTTGGCTGGTAACTTACAAAAATAATTTTTTTCATATCCAGTTCATCTTATTCAGTCCATGTATTTATTTCTAGATTATTTTATTATTCCAGATTAATATTTTCGCGAAAAGCGGGTAAAAAGCTGTCAAAGCATATGATTTCGCGACATGCTAGTACTGCAGCTCGCGTCATTAAAGGCACAATTCGTCCTGGTATACCATCGAAGGTTGCATTATGGTTAACACCTGAAGCTGTGAAACGTGTGAAATATTTGCTTAGCAAACAACCGGAAACGGCAGCATTAAAAGTATGTTTTCTATTTCTTTCACAACTGGATATTCTCGATGAAAGATTGTGAAGGCTGGTATACTGAAAGTTTGTTCACGTAAACCGAAAGAATATTTTGGAGATTTAGCTGGATAACTGTGAAGTCGTGGAAGAGTTCGGTAATGGACATGAAATCTATCATTTTTTTTGGAAATGAAATACAAGAATGAGTAACAAATCATTTTGCGTTATTTTTCGCAATCTATACATCTGTCTTTATAGAAAAGTTATACTCATAATTTAGTTTAATTTAATTTAATAAAGGCAAAAGACGCTTTCCTTTCTAGCTTTTTACGAAAGTGCTTATACGGTTACTTGCAAATTTAATTTTAGGAAATAACCAGTATTTTGAGGAAATTTTTGATCCAGCAGTTTGATGATCTTTAAGTTGTCTCAATCAGGCGAACGTAGGTTATTTAGTTTATCTAGTATAAGGTTGAAAAAAGTCATACTACGGGAGGATGAATGAAAAATATTTGTTGCAGATAAGCGTAAGGCAACGTGGTTGTAATGGATTGACGTATACATTGGATTATGCCCAACATAAAGCAAAATTTGATGAAGAAGTTGTACAGGTGAGTATTGACGACTTCCTTGCAATTTTAATTAAATCAGTAATTTAGGGTGTGGGTGAATTTTCTATAATTTCATTTGTTCTAATTACTTGACAGTTATCACGACGACATGGGGTGTATATTGCATATAGTTGTATGGGACGTTAGGTGATGCTGTGTTTGAGTGGCCAGTAAGGCACATTTGTCCATTGATTTGAGCGGATGTAGTCTTTCTAGTTTTTCTTCGGCTGCAATTTTTCTTCTCTTAAATGATGGCCTTCATCGGTTGTAACCTGATGCCAAGTTGATTTTGAGGATGGTGTGCGTTTGTGGATTGATCCGAAAGCGCAGCTAACGTTGTTAGGTAGTGAAATGGATTATGTGGAAGATCGTCTGTCTTCTGAATTCGTTTTTCGCAATCCAAACATTAAGAGTACTTGTGGTTGCGGTGAAAGCTTTAGTATATGATAATTTGCATATGTTTTGAAATCCTCAACACTAGTTTGGCTTATTTTATTCCATAGTAAGCAAGTAGTTTGCGATTTTGTTCATAAAGCTATTTATGTGTATTAAGTAGATTAAGTAGATTAAGTTAATTCATTATCATGTATTTAGTATTGTCAGGGATAACAAATCTCTTCAATAATGCATTACAAAAAGTAATTTTTTGGCTGTAGAGGAAATCGAAAATTAATGAAGTCCAAATACGTCAGTTCTGGATATTACTTGTAATTTTCGGTGAGTAACCGTATTTCTCATCTATTATTTGATTGTGATCTTCGTTTTTAGAAGTCATGTCTTACTGATTAATATGGGTACAGCCTAGTGATGTGGGAATTTTGATAGTGTCAAGATAATGCTGCAAGTGTAACATAATATTTACGTAACAATTTCTGTTATGTAAGCTTCATAAAAATTTTCTGGTTTTTCCAAAATATTGTTCTCTAATTTTGAAGGTACTTTGCAATACATTGTTGTTTAATTTTATATATATTATAAAGTGATATTACTACTATCACTTGTATTATACATAACTGTAAATATAATTATTGTTAAGTACGAATTAGCATAAATCACTTTTGATCACATTATTATCTTTGATTGCATTTTGCATTCATCATTTGATGTTATATGATGAACCTTCATATGAGCTATCATATACCATCTAGATTTATATTATCAAGTTGTGATATGTGATAATGGAATAACAAATAATTCCGATCATCAAATCTTATAAATAGAGGGAAGTTCTGTTTTTATTGCTTATTTTCCGACATTTTATTCTAAGTCAACACCTGAAATGGCATGGAGATACTGATGTTTGTTAGTGCACAATTATATGAAGATAATATTTCTCCACTTGTTGATTATCGGAAGAGTTAATTCCTGTATACCGACTTAGTAGTGCTGGGCCTCTGCTATGATGAATTATGTATGGACACGTCGAATTGCACTGTGACTTAACGATGTAGTCTCAAAAGCGCATCGCTGTAGCACAAGGTGTCTTTTGACCAATGGTTTGAAGTTTGTACCCTAATTACGATATGGTGATGCACTTATTTAATAAGTGGGGTAAATCTGAGGTTTCTCAGGGAAGCTCTAGTGTCTTCTTCCGCTTGTTATACTTAACCTAGATTTTGAGCGAACTTCCATTGTCGTGCCATAGCTTACGTTAGGCGACATATTTCTGTAGATTATCGGGAGTGGTTTACGCAGTCAAAGGTTGAATTGTGGAAGCTATTGTTATATTTCGAAGGGTATGTGGTTAGCTCTTCTCAAAGGTTTTAAAACTGGTTCCACTGGTGAGTTGTAAGATCAGGTCACCTGTTTGTGAGGTCATATTCCATTTTATTCCATTTTGAAACTCCTTGGGCCGGATTATCTCAAAAATTCTGAAATTGGTATGCTTTAAAGGTTCTTCGGTTAACCTTAAAATTTTCTTAATATCTATATTATTTTGTCTCAACATAACCTAAGTACTGCTAACCAGTACTGCCAGCCACTACTGGAATACAAAATAGTTGATCGGTATCTTACACATCATATATCAGGATTTGTTTTAGATCCTTGGTAAAGAGACGATAAATCATTCAGGGATGTTTATTTCTGATTACTATACGTTTTACGTTTTAATGTTGGGGAGAGAAACCGGTGCAATGAAACTCCTTACCTCTTTTTTTGCAGGTTTGCTTGATTGCTAGGACTGTCCAATAGAGAAAGTTGCAAATAATGCAGATTTTTGTGAGAGGGATCGATGACGGAGTGAGGTCGATATGTATTTCAGAAACAACTACAGTGGCCGAACTTAAGGTTCAGTTTCTTTGTCATGATGATAGGTATTTTCGATGTTTTAAAATTGGTTCGGTTATTTTCATTATTTTCATTGCTAGGCATTATTATGAGTATATGTTGTGATTTGATCTGCGACTGGCTAGAATGAGTGATATGGCTTTTTTCTTGAAATTTGGAGGGATTATTGATTAGACATTTTAATGGACATTTCAATGTTTGATTGATGTCTCTATTTTAATGTTCTCATGGACGTTATACTAAATGTAGAATCATTTAAAAAGTTTTTGAGAGTCGCGAAGAAGGGATTTTTCGTTTCCTGTGCTAAAATTAAGATATATAGCAGTTAAGATATATATGGATGCCTCAGTTATTGTATGAAAATGAAAAGAAAAGAAAAAAACTTGAATTAATTCTCATTACATTAACGAGGGCTTATCGATCTACTGTGTAGACTCCATAAGGTTAGCATGATCAGTCAACACATGACATAAGTTAACATGATCAGTCTTGTAGACGCAATACCAGTTCCATGACAGCCTCTACTTCTTATTTTTTAGACATTATTACACGTAGATGGCGCACTTTTGACGCATGGTGCCACAATTTTGGATGATGACAAAGCACCACTTATGAATTTTGGAATCTGTGATGAAGCAAACATTGATGTTTCATTCCGGCTTCTTGGAGGTAATTCATTCTATGACTCTCACTAAAATTCTAGCACTATTCATGACGATACGTTGCCATCTTTTTTCCTCCCCTTATTTTCGAAGCTAGCTAGTATCTCGCTCTATGTTTCTTTTCAATAGTCGAAATTGCTGGGAATCTATGATTTTGTTTAGGCAAAGTGCATGGTTCGTTAGCTCGAGCAGGAAAAGTCCGAGCACAAACTCCGAAAGTTGAGAAACAGGAAAAGAAAAAGAAGAAGACTGGTAAGATTTTAATTCTAATTCTCCTATTTGAATTACAAAATTTTATATTTCGTTGATGAGTAATGCGCTAGAAACGTTTTTTGGTTGACTATATCTGCTAGTATTTTTTGCATAGTTGTGCGTGCTGATCACTTGTTTCAGTATGTTTCATTTAACGCTTTCAGGCCGAGCAGCTCGTCGTATTCAATACAACAGACGCTTTGTGAATATAGCTGTTAGCGGAGTAGGCAGAAAACGTGGGCCAAATTCAAATGCTGCATAAAAAATAGAATTTATTGGATGACCTTCGCTGATATTTCAATAATTTAAAGAACTGCTTCATTTGAAAGTACATTATAATCTTCGTATATCACAATAAATTTGTTGATTTAATTATGGTCCTTATGCAAACTAATCTTTTACAAATAGAAGATACCTTATTTGTTATTACTGAGAGTTATGCCATTTATCTACTTGGAGTAGCGAATGTCATATTGGTAGGTCGAATAATAGTTGGGCTGGAGTAAGCAGGTGATAATGCATGCTACTTGATGAACAACTGAAACAATCACTGGTTTAAAATGTAACATTTATTTTTGGTGGCTTTCGCTACTGATATCGAGATGTGTTTCCTTTTGGGTTCGGATTTTCTGGCATATCGAGGGTGAATTATAGCCTATTACTGTTAGATAATGTTGTTTTCGTCATGATTCCAATATATGTTGTCATGGTGGATTATGTTTTATGGATTTTAAAATGTTACCGAATTTAGTTAGCCATTATTGGAGGTAGTTTAAGTGTGTTGGGATGTCGATGAAATTGTTGAAGGAAGCTATCGAGCTTGTGAATGCAGGTTGCTTAATTTTCTTCTTTGTTTTTATTTCAAGGGGAAAATGAATGAGATTAGGAGCTTGTTAAATATTTATTTGTTCGATATGAAACGACTTCGGATATGGTCTTTGTTTGATTAGTTCCAAGTGTTAATAATGGTAAGTTGAGACGAGAAGTTCCATTCCGCTGACGAATCGTGTGGTAGATTTTGTGAAAGCTATAAATATCTACCTGGAATGGATTTACTAGAATTTTGTAGATCGCATATTTGATTTAACCAGGATAAAACTTTTGG
>NW_018108489.1:48597-51388 GCF_000183805.2 Loa loa
TTCTAGGCGTTTGAAATCTTTCTGGCATGTCGAGGGTGGATTATAGCCTATTACTGTTAGATAATGTTTTCGTCATGATTCCATATATGTTGTCATGGTGGATTATGTTTTATGGATTTTAAAATATTACCAAATTTAGTTAGCCATTATTGGAGGTAGTTTAAGTGTGTTGGGATGTCGATGAAATTGTTGAAGGAAGCTATCGAGCTTGTGAATGCAGGTTGGTTAATTTTATTCTTTGTTTTTATTTCAAGGGGAAAATGAATGAGATTAGGAGCTTGTTAAATATTTATTTGTTCGATATGAAACGACTTCGGATATGGTCTTTGTTTGATTAGTTCCAAGTGGTAATAATGGTAAGTTGAGACGAGAAGTTCCATTCCGCTGACGAATCGTGTGGTAGATTTTGTGAAAGCTATAAATATCTACCTGGAATGGATTTACTAGAACTTTGTAGATCGCATATTTGATTTAACCAGGATAAAACCTTTGGGCTTATTTCTTATCCATAACGCTTTATGTTGAAGTATTCTATATTGCTTTGCTTATTTATTCTTATTTTTACTTTCTAGGGTTTTGTTCATTTTTAGATGATAGCGTGAAAAGCGCAAAAACCGTACGGAAATCAGGAAGGCCTTCGAAGATGGAAAGAAATCGTCAGCAGTTTGCCGCCGTAGCTACCACTTCAGAATACGATCCGGAATTGGATGATATCATCGTTAATTCTAATGTGCAAAGGCGAAGTGTAAAGAACCAGAATAGGAAAAAAATTGCTAAGGTAATGGAACAGTAAAAAAATTACGCCAATTTCGATGGTCTTGTTATCGTTCATTTCTTCTCAAATCAATATTCTTAAGTATAAACTTTAAAGGCGACTTGTTTTTTTTTTTGATCTTTTACTGAATTTTCCAGAAGTTATAAGTTTGACTTGAAGTTTTAACTAATGAATTTCAGGTAAATATTAATTGCTAATGATATTGCATGCAGTAGTATCTTGATGACTAATTTCCATTATGAAACGTTGTATTAGTGTGTTAAACTACTTTTTAGCTTAAGCGGCTTTTTTACGGGAATTCAAATAACATTGCAATATTAAAGTTCATGAATGACTTTTTATTTTATAGACTATTTTCCTTTTTCGTTCTGTTGACTTCTTTCAGTCTATTCATTTTATCCCATTTTTTAATTTTCAATATATTTAAAATAGTGATTTGTATTTTATTTTTCAGAACATTTCGCTGTTAGAAGAAAGTCGTTTAAAAGGTAAGACGAATCTATTGAAACGTAACATCAAATATATGATTTATGAAGCGAACTGTAAATTGGATCCTGACAAAACCAAACAGATGATGGACTTCATGGATGAACATAACCGTCGTCGAAAAAAAATTCTTCGCGCATTGCGTAAACGAAATAGTTTGTTTTGCTTTTAGCATGTTTTTCTTCATTTATACCTATAATTTTCCAAAATTTGATACCGTCAGGTTATCAAGTTATCCACGCTCCAACTGTTATTTGATGAAAGTTGATATAACCGGTGTCGTTAGGCCATTCAGGATTTATTTTAGCTTTAAATAATGTGTAGGACTTTGAGTGAGCAATGTGGTTGAAGTGATTTTATCTTCATAATTCATTTCCTATGTGTGTTTGGCATTTTTTTAGATGGAGTACGAGATCATCGGTACTTCAAGAAATCCAACAATAAATCCATATTTACGAATGAAGATTTCATGAAAGTTGGACCTGACAGAATAAAAGTAAGAATTTTACGTTTAAATACTAGAGTTCGGCTCTGTATCTGTCTGAAGTCATGAAATATGCGAACGAACACTAATCTAAATTAACAGTTGAAAACATGAATAAAATTTTGCAGTTACTACGAAGAAAAAACGTCAAAAAAAGTAATGGGCAATCAAAAGAATAATTGTTTGGATGATGCGACATTTGTGAGCATTGATCTTTCCTGTTCTTGCAGTGATCACCACGACTATAATTCTTTTTTTTCCTTTTTTAAGGTTAAACGCGCACTTATATTTATGTTAGTACCATAAACTGCAGAATTTTTGATACCGGCATTTATAAATCCAGTGTTTTTTTTACTTTGTTGCAGATTTAGGTATTTAATCTTGATGTTAAAAATTATTAAAATGATTGCTTGTTATGAAATTTTATTTCTTTACCAATGAAATAAAAGTTATTAATTTCGTGAAATCACTAATTGGAAAAATAAAATTTCAATATGATGTGACTGAAGTTAAAGATTGTTTCAAAAAATTAAGGAGTTAATTAATTGTGCACAACAAAATATACTAAAGTGTATTGCTATATGCGGAAGTGATGTGTATCACAAAATAACATTTATTCACGGTAAGCTATATATCATTTTGATCATTCAGCTATAATCAGCAATCAGTTGAAAACCAATTGAATGACAGGTAAATTTAAACAATCAAGTTTTGAAATAATAAGATGGGATTCATTTTTGATTAATTAAAAATTTAAATTAGATGTGACAATTTATTTTGCACATAAACTCTACATTCTTTCGCAACATTTTCATATCGCCATTTTTACGTATCTCTGAACGGTCGGTGACTTAATTTAGAAAAAAAAAAGAAACGGAAGTAAATTAATAATGGGTGAAGAATATGAAGCATTGGGTCCAGCAGGAGCTGGTTTGTTTTACTTATCCTCTAAATTATTATTCATTTATTACTGATTGCTTTATATAAATATATATATATATATATATATATATATATATATATATATATATATATATATATATATA
>NW_018108489.1:51999-53137 GCF_000183805.2 Loa loa
ATTCTTCACCCATTATATTATTTCTACAGTAATTTTCAACATTTACGGAAAGAAAAAGAAAAGAAAATCGGTTGGAATTTTTCTAATATATCAATTTCTCTTTCATATTTTTTTTTTTCGTTGTTGAGAGAAGATTTAAATGAATGATGATGATAATTGATAATGATTGTGATAAGCAAATCTTTTCTATATAGCATTAAATTAATGTTTTAATGAAAGATATATTATATAATCATTTAACTTTATCCAAATCTATTGATTTTTTTTTTGAAACTTTATCCAAATCTGTTGATTTTCTTCTTTTTTTTGTAAATTTCATTTTACAATAAATTTTTCATTTTTTTGCAGCAAAAAAAATGAAATAATTAATTTACATAATATTTTTATCAAGCAATAATTTAGTCTTTTTGTTCTCTTTTAAATAAAAAAAAATTACATAAAATAATTCGATAATTTTTAAAATTTATTCTTGCATTACATTTATTTCTTTTCAAAATATTATTTTATTACTTGATATCTCTTTTTTTCTTTTTTCTTTTTTTTTTTTTTTTTTTTTTTATTTAGCACCACCAGAACCACCACCAGTTCAATTTTTTTCACCACAACCTCCATCACCGTTTTCACCAATTCCTGGAAAACCTGCACCTCCTACTACATCTGTTTCATCAATACTTGACCAAAAACATCAACATAAAAAGGTAATTATGAATTTTAAACTTTTTCTCATCATTCATTCTTTCTTTTTTTAAAAAATAAAACAAAATTTGATTGCTATTTATTACTTATCAATTCCAAAATTTCTTTAATTTCTTTCAATTCTAAACTAATTCAATATATATATATATATAAAAATTAATCAAGGAAACATACCACGATTTCTAATTTCAACTTTCCAACATTTTCCAATTTTAATTTTAAATTTTCAGGATGAAGTTGACGACAAAACAACAAAGGAAATAAGTATTATATTTAATAAAATAATTTTAACTACTTTTTTTTAATTTTATATCTTCTAAAATATATCAAAAAGAGATGGAAAAAAGAAAGATGAAAGGGAAATAGTTAGGAAAATGGATGAGAGAGAGAGAGAGAGAAATATGAATAACAAAATTTGATTAAAAAATAATAAATTTTTTTT
>NW_018108489.1:53830-63125 GCF_000183805.2 Loa loa
ATTATTATTATTATTATTATTATTATTATTATTATTATTATTATTATTATTATTATTATTATTATTATTATTATTATTATTTTATTATTATTATTATTATTATTATTATTATTATTATTATTATTATTATTATTATTATTATTATTATTATTATTATTATTATTATTATTATTATTATTATTATTATTATTATTATTAATTATTATTTAATGATATATTGGTTTGGCAATAAATAATTAAAAATTTTAATCATTTATTACTGTTGCTTATCAATCTTATTTGTATACCAATTATTTAATTCCACACTATATTACTATACATGCGCTTTCAAATACTTCATTTATACTATCATCTCATTTATTATTTTGATCACTACAAAACTCAGCCCATTTTTATTATCTGTTTTATTATTCTTTAAAATAATTTAATTTATTATACTCCATTCGATTTGCTCCAATAATTATGAATCATTTTATTATCCTTTATTTATCTGAATATCAATTACAGTATCATTTAAATTCACCAACATATTATGACTTTTCATTATCAAAATATGTTCTTATGTAAATAATCAAATAGCAATCAGTAATCTAATCATTAACTATTTATCATTTTCCTTACAATACATAATCTTAACTGCATGTTTTAAAGAATACTTAAATATTACCCTAATCAATATTTCAACTGCTGCTTCTTTCATTAAAATAATTCAAATTGAATTTAAATTTTTCTTTCGGCAGAAGAAGATGAAGATATAGAACAAAGTATCAGTAGTATTGGTTGTTTGATGGGAAGTCTTGGTCTAATTATAATGTTATTCATTGGTATCGCATTGGTTGTATTTCTGATTGTATTAGTATTAACAAATTGTTTCGGTCAACCGGAATGTTTATGGCTTAAAGTTTTGAAATTTTTTTAAAAATGATGTGGAAAATTCATTTAATGATCAATAATTCATATAACATTTCCAATGATATGTTTGATATTTTTATATGCATAATTCCAAGCAAAATTATAAAATTAATGTTTCGAAATCACAAAAATTTCTTCATTTTTGATTTGAAAAGGAAAAATAAATAAATTCTTGAACGATTCATTGTACAATTTCATTAAACTAAATGTTCACTATCCATTACAAATAAAACTTTGATTCCATTGATTCCACTCTCCATTGAATTTCATTGAATTCATAATGATTCCGCTCTTCTCATCTGAGCTATTTCAATTAAAATTCATTCTATCGATCTGATTAAAAATTTAGTAAGAAATCTTACTACCATATTATTGGATTGATAATAACAAATAGCAATTTAGCAAACTTGAAAACATTTGATAATTTGCTTAAGCGTCAAACAAATATCAAAATACATTTTCATCATTCGTGAGTTAATATTTTTTCCTTAAAATTCAGTGAAATTTATGAATTTTCTGACTGTTATGAAGAAAAAAATACTAAAAAATGATGAAAATGTATGTCAGTTGTTGAGGTTTCCCAGTCATTAATATGAATTAATAATTCATTAAAGTATAAGAAGAATATAGAATCAGCTACCAATAAGTTACGTTTACCACAACAACCGTACAACAGTATACCTTAGATAATGGCAAGTATTGACATGAAAGCAATTAAACATTTAAAGTTAGTTGAATAAGTCTGAAAATATTGGATGCAAAAATATGCAAATTAAATAATATCAGAAAGAGATGGACAAAAATAGATATTTTTGGATATTTATATGGTAGACATCAGCTTTGCTAAAGAATGTTGCAACAAATTTACTACAAAAATAAATAAATGAACAATTAAATCAGTAATGAAAAAATGTCAAGATATGTAACTTTTGCTTTTCACATAATAATAATAATAACTGCCTAGTACCTTAGGTAATATTAGACGACTATTATTTTTGATACAATTGGTTATTCTATTACTATTACTGTATGACAACAATAACAGTAATACAATTAATAATCCGAAATATGACAATATGGTAATTTTCGATCAGATGAATAGACAATGCTCATTTCTTATTTCGCTATTTATTTGAACTCAATTCTTTTCCAGAGAATGGAACTATGAGTGCTCGGATTATATAAAAATTCAGTGAAACAGCAAAAGTTTCATCGCTGTGAAATTATTTAACAAACAAACTACACTATAGACATACAAAGAAAAAAAAAAAAAAGAAGAAAAAAGGGAAAATAAGAAAAGAAAAACAATGGTTTTGGCCTGATTTCATTGATTGTATGCAAAAGAAGAGTGGTTTAGGAATGGGAGAAGAAGAAAGACAATGGTGAAAATTTTGGAGAGGTTCAAAAGATCAACCAAGATGGAACTGTTCGATTAATATCAAATGACATGCTATAACATTTCCTATACTAGCATAGAGATATTACTGTACTAAAAATAAGTTACAGCAAATGATGATCAAAGGAATGAACTGAAATCAGACTTAACGGCCATATGCAATGTTCACAAATTGACAGAATATTCCACTGACAGAAAATGTTATTAATCAAAATCCCTAATTTTCTCATAAGGTAGAAGTTGGCAATAATAATCATCTGGTTCGGCAATTTTTTGCAATAAACATGTTTGCTTTAATTTCGGATTTTGTATAAGATTTTTAAAATAGGTACATGGCTTATTACCATAACCAGGCATGAGTAAATCAAAAAATGCCGTACCATCTTCAAGTGGTACCAACGAATGAATGTTACCAAATTTAGGGCTCAAATATACGCAATCATCGCTATGCCAACGATTACTGATACCTTCAAATCTGCAATATTTAAACTTATATTTATGAAATATTATTTTAAAAAAAAAGAAGCGTGAAACCTTAAATAACGTCACCAAGTTTTTTACTGGTGATATTACTCAAAGCTACGTGTTTTGTAAAAGAGAATAAAAAAAGGATTTTTTTTCTCTTCTATTGAAATGAGCACTGAATATTATCATACGATGTAAAAATCACAGCATTAAAAGACAACGATCAAAAGATATATATTCATCAGAACTCCTAAAAGGAACTCCTAAAAACTCCTTATATATCATCAGAACTGCTAAAAGTTAATCAGTCAACTTAGCAATTCTGATAGTTGTTTTATAATTCCTTAAATAGCCTCTTAATTTTGAGGGAACGATTCCATAGCTAACAATGTAAACCTCTCTTAGAACTAGACATGTCATTAGATCTTCATGGAAAAACACGGAAAGACACACGAGCTAAATGCCTTCACGAAAATATAGAGTATTCGCTAAGAGGGGAAAAAACCATAAAATCCTAAAATTATACAAATGAAAAAATGAAATTATACCTGGCTATCGTAACATTAGATGACAGACCGTTCGATTCTGTTCGTTTCATTGCTTCTCGTTCACCATGAGAAAGTTCAGTATATGAATTAATTGCTAGGGCACCACGAAGAACCTTTACAAATCCGTACATATCTGGATGATCGTGTAACGGGAACGAAAAGTCACAACTTTTGAAACCAAATAAACAAGCATGAATATTTTCCGATTCATAAATATCAACATAATACATTGGAGCAGTCATCGATTCAAGACCTGTAATGTATCACATTTTTTCATATGAAATGATTAGTTGCATTTCCCTGAAAGAAGAATCCTACAAGACAAGCAAATTGAATATGTTTTACCAGTATTATTCAGAGATATCCAATCATTCATACATGACATCCATTTTTGCATCATTAACGTTAAGTTATTTTTTAACTCTCAACTATATGAATTGACGTTCAACGGATATGAACACGATGTACATGATGGATTTGGGAAAAAAAAAATCTATAGTTCCACCTGTCGAACATTCCGTTTGTTAAACGATCAGTTCTTCAGAAGTATGATTTTAATCGACGATATCTTCGTCGATCTAAATTGATGAAAGCTATTAGGAATGCATCCCATTGTAAGTCCAAATCATCCGTCTATTTCCATTCATACACTAGCTAATGTAGTGTTAATATTAAATTGAAATCTTTAAACATATTAGTGTTGAAAATAATCTTTGTAAAACAGACCAAGACGATCCGGAAGAACTGCACCAATCATATCCAGATTAACAGTGGATACAAGACGACGTGCGCGTTCGGATAACGTTTCCGTTTCAGCCGTATAAGCGTCACTACTGTCTGTGATAGTGTCTGATAACTTCAACTGAGCTAATCTCTCAGATATTGCCGATACTTCACGTAGGAACGAACGTAATCCTTGTTGTGACATGACTTTTGAAAAAATCATAGGTTGCTGTTATGTTCAGAACGTTCATGAAAAAAAAAAGGAAAAGAAAAAACAGAAAGAGATTAATAAGCAATAAAAAAAATCTGAAATCGACTAACTAAAATTAAATTAGAACTATGTTACAATTATTCGAATACATTCCAATTAAATACCGAATATGCTAAGAATTTTCAATCTATTGAAATAACATGTATGAAATTAAATGAAATGGATAAAAAATTGAAGTTAAAGGAAAATAACATAAATCTAAAATTTAAAATCCAACTAGCAAATATTTAATCAAAATTACATTAATACAAATACCAAACATTTCTAATGTTTCACAGCTAGATTTCATATACCAACATTTAATCCAAGAAATAACAATGAATTTAGGATTAAAGTAATTTCAAAATTAGTAGTATTTGACGTCAAAAAATCAAATAATAACTGTAGTAATTAATTCAATAATTAATGCCTAATAATGATGAGCTAGTAATAATTAGAAACTACTATTATTAATAATAATACCTGATAATAATTAAATCTAAATATTACATTTACACATGCAATTATTTTTTTCTTTTGCTTTTTGATAAATTAAAATAAAATTCATATCGTGAAATGTTTCAACAAATATTAGATAAATAAATTGGAAGGAAAAAGGAAAGAAATGAATGAAAACTTCGCACATTTTCTTCTAATATATCAACAAAAAAAAAAACCGAAAATATTTTATTTCAAAAATACTGTTAAAAGTTCATTTTTGAAATAAAATATTTTTTCAAAAATTAAAATAATATAATGATATTAATCATCAGTGGATGGGTAAGAGAGGTTTTAAAAAGAAAAAAAAAAAAGGAATGAAATGAAAGGAAAGGAAGAATGTAATGCATAAAAATGACTAACATATGGATGATAAAAAATATTATTGTTAATTATCATTAAAATACAAACAGCAAAAGATATAAATATTAAAATTATCACTATTTTATATTTGAAATTACACTTATACTTATATATACCATATGTATGTATACCAATAAATTGTACATATGTATAATCTCCGTGCTATCAAATACCATGCTATCGCAGGAGAAGTTTGATAAGTTTGATAATAAGATTACAAATTATAGTAGAGGTAATTTATGCCTTTAATAGAGAAGTTCTATTATACTAGATAGCTCTCAATTGAATAGTCAGACAAATATGTCCAAGGGTAGGATGTACTTGCTAGCTTCCTGGCCTAGCAACCATCCTTCTCCAATAAAGAAAGGACAATTCTAACTGCAAACTTGGGGCAGACAGAGTTTGTTTAATTTAACCCTGTATGGCTATCCGTTATCCATCATAGAGAAGGATACTTTAACGAAACCTATGTTCCTGACAATTTTGCTGTCACCAACCTAGCTTACTAGGCTTTGACAAATGAATCTCTAGCAATAAAAGGGAATTGGGAACAGCTGAGCGCATGCTATACATTCTGCATCGGTCTGGAAAGATACATCTAACATTTGTAGCGTTTGCAGCAAGCGTTGGGTGGAAAGCTCATACCAAATATTCATTAACGAAGTCTAGCCATGATGATGGTGATGATGATGATGATGATGATGATGATGATGATGATGATATGCATGACAAATAGGAATGATTCGAAAAAAAAGAAAAAACTTTTAAAACTGTTTTATGTTCTTTTAAAACTTCTTTATCATAATTCATCCAATTGATAATATTATGATTATATTATAGTTCATTTATAATTTTCGATAATATCATAATTTATCCAGTTGTTGCTAAATTTGAAATTATTATTTTTTTCATAGCCCTTTTTTTTCTTTTTTTTCTTTTTTAAATTTTTTATTGTCATTTTCATAGCTGCTTTTTTTCTAGCAGAATGATGAATATTGTAAAAATCAATCGTATAAGTAAATAAGTACAGTATAAGTAGTCTAAGTAAATAAGTAAAGTAAAAACATATATTTAAATATACAAACCTAAACAAAGTAATTTAACAGTGATAACACAAGCAAATAAATGAAAAAATGAAATCGAAAAAAATAAATAAATAAATATTTACGGAGATGAACAAACAAACGAATAGATGCTTATACACAGACAGATTTATAAATAAATAAAATTCCATATGATTAATTAAAACTAATTAAATTATAAACAAATACAACAAAAATCACAAATGCCACCACTGTAATTGCCTGTATTAAAGAACGTAATATTTTTAAGCTAAAATATTCAAGAAGAATGAATGAAAATTGTACGTAATTCAATTGTAATGATGCAAAAGTTGTATGCAAACACCTGTAATTAGCATTCATTGTTAATAAGCATTAAGATAAGTCAGAATTAGAAAAAAAAAAGTGAATAAATACACGTCTAAATGATGTACAAAACAATAGCAAATACTAATTAAATGGAAATAAGAAGATTTAACAGATGAGTGAAAGTAAAAATTAATTAATTAATTAGTAAACAAATAAATACAGGAGTGCGCAAGTTTTTTTTTTTTTTCTTAATGACATCCTTTTACATTGAGGAAAGTTAAGAGGTAAACAATTGTTAATTAAATTAACATATAAGGAAAAATTATTTAGCAAAAAAAAAAAAGGAAAATAAGCAGTATCCAATCTTAATCTTAAAACTTTAAAGGCCCGTAAAATACAAACTTCGTTATAATTTAGCTTCTCGACGATGGACCAACTGGTTCTAATTCATTTTGATAATTTGAAGAAAATTATATTTGATTTTTTTTTTCCAATAAGTGTTTTCATTTTAGGAGATACTAAATGAGATATTTTCGTTTCTTGTTCATTTTTATTTTATTGTTTCCCTTTTAGTCTCTTCTTACAGTGTTAAATGTCGTACTGTATCCTACCGTACTACTATTTTGTGAAAATTTTTAATATCTCATTACTGAAATTTCATTCAAACGTTTTCTTTTCCATGAATATTTTTATCTCCCCTTTTTTTTTCTTTTTTTTTTTAGCGAAATGCTTTTATATTGTTTCTATTGATGTTATAATACACTTTCGATCTTTCATTTATAATTCTCTAATTAATGCTTTTTTTTGCAATTAATTATCAATTTTTTTTCTCCATATTTTTATGATATTTTTTGATAGATATTAATTTAGATTTGCTTCCTTCTCCTTACCTCTTTCTCTATCTTCCACTTCCTCACTCTCTCTTGGTTAAATGTATAAACAAAGCAAAAATGTTTTTTTTAATTTTGAGAATTTTTTTTTTGGAATTATATTTTAATTCTCTAAAATTTCATCATTTTTTGATATTTCTAAGGATTTAGTTAAGTTTGTTAAAGTGATAAGGAAGTAAATAATAGCAGGAATAAATAATGTTAAAGTGATAAAAATAAATAGATATTAGTGCCATAAGTGATATACATCGAGAAATCTTGAACCGTAAGTATAATGTGAGGATGATTTAATGATTGTAGAATGAACTATCGGAATTCAAAAGTTTTCATATAGTTACATTAGCAGGATAACATACTTGTGATTTTCAAATTAGCAATGCTATATAAAATTTCTGACCTACTTCTAAGTAATTAAGAAAGTTTATGGCATAAATTTATTAGAATGGTATACCATATAAATTTATTCTAATATTATACCATGTAAATTTATCAGAATGATATACCGTATGAATTTACCAGGTTGATTTGCCGTATAAGTTTACTAGGATGACTTGCCGTATGACTTTATTAGAATGATATGTTGTATAAATTTAAAAAGATAATATACCGTACAAATTTATCAGGAAAGTGTACCGCATAAATTTATCAGAATGACATATCGTTTAAAATTATTATAATGATACACCGTATAAATTTATTAGAATGATGTACTGTACAATTTTGCCTGGATGATATGCCGTATCATACACAGACTAGCATGAGAACTATGATAAATCGTACTTGTACAATCAAAAAGATAGCGAAAAGATGCCAAGTTAATATTCTCATGGATAGATATATTTTTACGGGTGGTTTTTTTTTTTTTTAAATTACTGTCCACTTAAAAAGTATTACTGTAATTGAAATTTTCTAAAATTTATTAAATAAAAGACAGTATTTCAGATGCAGATTGCGAATGAATATTGTGAAGCAGTGAGTGGTATTAGTAGCAAAAGGTGAATCACCTATGGGTACAAGTAATAATTGGAACAGTGATGTATTGGGTACGGTATGTTACAACATATCGTAGGATTGGCTGTATAGTATTATTTGTATTTTTTTGTAATCTCATCTTAATCGCACGATTTGTCGATTGGCAAATGCCACTGCGTCTAATTAATCTACAGGTATATTTTCATGTTTCATAACCTTTTTTTTGTTAAAGAAGCACTCGAATTTTTGCGACATTGTTTTGAAGTTTAAATTTAAAATTAATATTACATTGGAGTTTTTAAAATTTTATTCTAGGATTAGCGTTCAATTTCCTTAAATTTACACCAAAATCACTTAAATTTAATTTTGAAACCAAACTTTATCCAAATCTAAATTTTAGCGCTGTTCCTATTGATCTGTAAAATTCAATTTCTGAATTAAATTTGAGTGGAATTTTTAATTGAATCCTGAAATTAAATTCTTTAAGTAGTTATAAAACGAATTATTTATATATGAATAGTGGGATAATTATACCATTGGTACCAGTGGCTGTATACTTCCAAATGACTCATAATTTAAGGAAGTGCATTGAAGTTAAATAAGTCTTCAACTATTGCTTCTAATGAACTGTTAACTAAATGGGTCATTAAATAATACATCAAGTGACTAAAGTGGGTGTGGTACAGTAATAACCGAAGCACTCAAAGATTGCGCCTTTTTTTCAACTAATTTTGATTCGTTTATCAGTTTTATCGAATTTTTGTAAAGATGGCAAATTGTTACAAATATAGGGTGTTAACGAATGAAAGGATAAATTATCAAATTTATATTCTATTTATTAAATAGGTAATGCGAAGAGTGCTGTGTTGAGTTAAGGATAAACTAAATTTTAATTTAGTAAAATTTAA
>NW_018108489.1:63689-65156 GCF_000183805.2 Loa loa
AATTTCTCTCTGGATCATTGACAGTAAGTGCTTTGTCCAGAATGAAGACGGCGGAATGTCGCGTAAAAGCTCGTGATATCGTTTGTAATATTAATCAGCTGATACCTGATTCACTTCCCAATACGTGCCCGAAATACGGTCAGATTATAATTTATATGATTTACAATTTAGAGTTCCGAAAGTTACACAAATCCCAAATATTTACTTCTAAGTGTTTATTTCTGAATATCTCAAGCTTAAGGAAACTTGTTCGTGAGAAGTATACAATATTATTCGGAAAAACAGGATATGTGAAATTTTATTGACAAGCAGTTAGACTATTAGTCACATTTTTTAAATTATCGAAAATACATCTTTGTTTAATTAGCACTAGAAAAATTGAAAATTACAATGAATTTAGAGTGCTAAATATTATTTGATCAGATTTTTTAAAATAAGGAAATTACAATGAATTTAGAGTGCTATTTTTAAAGTTATAGCATACAAATAGATTGTTTTCAGATACTAAGTTATATAGTTATTATATGGGTTGTTACAAAGATTCACGAAATTCTCGTCTTCTTAATGGGCATTATTACACGTTTAAGAATAATTCACCATCGTACTGTATAAATACATGCCTTCGAGCAGGTTACAGTTTTGCAGGTTGGCGTTTGGTGTATTTTTATTCAAGCAACCGTAACTTTCCAGTTGATATCATTCATCAACATATTTCTTTGAATTCATCTATTTATATACTTTACCTGAATGGATTAGTATTTATTCGTTAAAGTAGTAAATTTTTGTGATTGTCTTGTTGTTTAGCTATTGAATATCGTGACGAGTGTTTCTGTGGTGACGCTTTGACAAATATTGCTTCACTTCCGGATATTTCATGCAAACAGTATCACTGTAATGATGATAGCTTGTTTTGTGGTGGTTATAATGCAGCTGCTGTTTATCGCACTGGTGTAATTGGTAATAATTGGAGATTTTAATAGTTTTATGGATAACTAAAATTTTTACTTGTTATTCGGAAGTAGATGGTTTAATACTTTTCGAGAAAAATTTTCCCTTTTACATGTTACTCTCATGTGTTGCTATACAAGGTAATTTTTCTCTTAATAGAAAGAATAGTGAAATTAGTAAAATAAGAGAGAAAATTAAAATTAGCAACAAGAATATAAAAGTAAGTGAGGTGGTAAAATAAACAGGAAAAATAAAGTGTAAGAAACAAATTGAGAGTAAAAAATTACTGCTTTGAATTAGAGATTAGGATGAAATGATATATTGACAATAATATTAGAAAACCAGTAACCATATTACAAAGACCAAAACATAAGCTTGAATAAGAGGTCAAAGTAGTTTTGAGTATTTTGAGTAATAAATGGTGGCGACGTGATATTTGCCAATACAATAATGAAGAAGTAATAGGATTATATATATATATATATATATATATATATATGTTAAGTGTGTGTGAGTGAT
>NW_018108489.1:65743-75203 GCF_000183805.2 Loa loa
TATATATATATATATATATATATATATATATATATATATATATATATATATATATATTGTTAAGTGTGTGTTGAGTGATAGTTAATTTTTCTTTTCGTTATGAAAAGCTCCATCTATATTTTATTATGACATTGTCTTTGTCCCTTTTTCTGCAAAAACCTTTTTTCCTTTTTTTTTTTTTTTCTAGAAAAGCCTCTCTTGGTAATAAATTATACTGAACCAGATGACAGTTTACCAGCTGTGCAGATTTTATTTCTTTTACAATTGAATGGACGAAATGCTCGGCAGGTGAGCAGAGAGAAAGTCTCGAAGTTGGTGGATTATATAGTGAAAAGAATTTGCAGTACTTCTAAGCATAAGAAATCTGTGGGGAATTCATTCTTGGAAAACAATCACAGATTTACATATTTCAAAGTTCATATTTGCATCCTTTTGTATTTTGCAAGAATTCTGCATCAGCTCTTAAATTTATTGATTGAAGCATTTTTTAGGTGAACCGTCTATTTCGGATTATTTATTCACCGAAACATTATTATATAATACATGTTGACAGCCGACAGCAGTACATGTTTGAGGGTATTTTTTTAGAATCTTTGCGTTGTAGATTGTTAATGATTTCCTTAAAACCCTTTTTTTGAAACTTCAATATTTATTTACTCTCTCTGAATTTCTTATTTTAGCTTATCGTAGGTGAGGTTTTAGAGCAACAGGATTTGCTCGTGTATATCATCTAAAGATTTAGAAAATGTAAATTTAGTTTAGAATATTGAATATCTTAACTTTTGAATTCTTTACCCTCTAAGAGCTAATTCCTTTTCAAATCTTTTTTTTTCTTTCGTTACAGAGATGAAGAAACTTGTTGACACTGTTCGTAAGGCAGGTTACGGGAATGTTTATTTGATGGAAAAACGTTATGCAACGATATGGGCAGGTGCTACATTATTATCTATGGTTTTGGAAGTGTTAAAAACAGCTTTGTATTCTCTGAAATGGAACAATTGGGATTTCATGTTGAATTTAAGTGAAAGCAATTTTCCGATCCTTTCAATGGTTGAATTAGAATTTCATTTGGCGAAGTAATTCTTTCTTCATTCTTATTAGTTCAATACTACTCTTATGTTATACTTAATAAATTTTTCTTGAAAAACTCTTCTTGCTTTAAAATGTAATACATAAACAATGCAAATTCAACTTGCTTAGTTGGATTGGTTTTCCTTTTTTTTCTTTTTTTATGTATATGTAATGATTAGATCATTCTACATTAATATACTCAAGATTGAAATTAATTTGATGAATTTGTAGAAATAAAGGGCGAATCTTTCTAAGCAACCATGGTTATGATACTGCACGGTTCATTCAAAAGCAAGGACTGGAATATGTTTTTATGCAATGTGAAAATCGGATGTGGCTCCTAATGAAACGGTTATTCATTTATTTTGCTGTTTAGAAATCGAAATTCAAAATTATGGAATTGATCGAGCACATTTGATAAATGTTTAAGTAATAATCTCATTACAGTAAGTAAGAGATGCCACTTTTTTTTATGAGGAACACTTAAAAAAAATATCCGTTATTTTACTAGCTCCTTAATATCATTTTTGGATAATTAGGAATGATTAGAAAAGAATGAATCGTACGGAAACGCGATTAAAACTGTTGATAGTTTATGTAGGACAAAATTCCCAAGTTCGATTCGCTTGGATGGTGGCTCTGATTGGATTGTTATCAGCCGAGATTTTGCCGAATATGCCTTATCCGATGAGGAATTACCCCTAAATTTTCGAAAATTTTTCGACAATGTTCTGCTACCAGTTGAAAGTTTCTTTCATACTGTAGGTGAATTTTTATTACCCTCAGAACTGATGCTTCCAGATTATAATATTCATAAAAGTAATTGTCAAGAAATTAATTTCTTTTGTGTCAGCTCTCCCCAGCTAACATGAATGAATTTTGGAAAAGCTTTACGTGAAATAATTTTAGCAATATTTGGAAATAACTTCCATAGGTATATCACAATTATCCTCCTATCAGTTTCTGGACTTTTTTACACAATTTTGAGGAGGAATTTATTTGTTAATAATCTTAACTGTCAGAATACTGTTAAGAGGTAAATTTGTCCGCTGATTAAATGTGGATACTTTGGAATACTTATATGAAGGAGCAAAGCAGCTGATTGCAGCTAGCAGCTAATTCGAAATTTTGCATGCAAGTTGTAAAAGGAAATTTACATCTGACAAATTGGAAACGTCGACAGGGTTGTCGCTGTGCAGGATTGAAAAAGATTGTCGATTGGTGTGGTTGTTCACCTCTCGCTTTTCGATCATCGGATGTCTCGAAATTTTCAATTGAGGTTTTTGCTTTGTATAAATTTAATTATGATTTCATCGAGACATGTAATCAAATAGTTTCCTTAACTTGAAAATGCTAGAATTAGGAATTTTTTAAATGGCAAATAATTTTGCAGGCTGTGAAGAATAGGGTGGCATTTTTCGGTCGCAAATTTGATCCAATGATAAGTCAGCGAGCTATTGCAATCGCTGAGGCGCAAGCATTACGATTTACTGATACTATCAGTGATAGCAGTCATCCATCATTTAACAAATCTTGGACAAATGTTTATTTATCACCATTTGATCAATCAAGTAATACTCAGACCGTTTTTTTTTTTCTCATAAGCGATTTTTACTAAATAATTGGAAGATTTGTTAGTTTCTTCACGATAGAATTAATAATGATATTAGGAATTTTTCCTGTTGTTCCATACAATTTACCACTGTAATACCATTTATGTATCAAGGAAAAAGGGTCGCAATTATTTACTTATTCTAAACTATTCCCTTAAATCCGTCTTTTGATTGTTCCATCGATGTTATCCTGCAGTAAGGTATTGCTCCGTTAATTTAGTGCATTAAATCTTGGATGGTAACGCAAATTGATTCTATAAAGTATTTCTTAGATGATTTTCAACTTTTCAGTTCTAAACTTTTGGGTATTGAAATTGTTATAATTCTTCCATAAAAAAAGACAACCAGTTAAAATTGCTAATAGCATAATTTTAGGCACTAAGTTCCTTTTCATTTCATACTTAGCACGCGGAATGGAACGCTTCTGATAGCTCATCGTTTGTTCGTTTTGCTTAGAATGACGAATAGGTGTTTTAGAGATTTTCATTAGAAAGTTTGAATCTATATATGGTAAAAATTAAGTTTTCTAGTGTTATTGGAGAGTTTTGCTCGTACATTATTGCCTTATCAAAAGAGTCGAAATTGTATATTTGGAAATCTTTCATCGATTATTGCTTACAAAGAAAACGATGTTGCACACATTCAAAACATATACAGATCATCATACATATGTGATGATAACGAAGTGGAATTTATCCAAGTGCTAGTGGAATCAATCAATCCAGTAAAATTTATGGATATAATTACGGATGGTTATGAATTGAAAAGTCTTGAAATTGGTTCTGATTTCGATTTCAAAGAAGAAATTTTCCGGAAATATCATAATGTTTTATCAGAGGTTTTCTTTTTTAATTTTCTTTTAATCGAGATGAAAATTTTCTACTGATCTAATTGCTTTCCATGCATAATTAGTTATCATTTTACCATTATTATTTCTTTAGTCATTTGTGATAATTCTCTCTGTTAGATTAGTGATACGAAGAGTGTTATCAATTAGTAATATTTTCGGTCATACATTCAGGAAGATACAATTTATGCAAAATTGCAATGGCGAAGGATCGAGTCGTTATCAACATCTGTTCACCAAAATTTCACTAGTCCTGAAATAATGGTGAAATGGAAGGATCCCTCAGATGTCGTTGTTAAACAGGCAAAAGTGAATTCATATGATTCCATATATGGCAACCAGTATACAGAATTATTTTCAAATGAGACAACATCCGGTGAATGGATCGCTGAATTTGTTCATATGGAAGCTAATGCTAGTACTATTATTAGTTCGATAAAATTTATAATATTTTCTTCAAATGATAACAATATCGATGATAATATAGTATCGAAATACTTTCGTCGTATTGATTTTTGCTCAGAAGCTAACATTGATGATTTGCCAAATTGTCTGGAAACATCATGGAGTGCAAATTTTCCGGATTTAAAATCTCGTTTATTAATTAATTATGCTTGATTGTTGTTGAATTCCGTATTATTTACTGCTCATATTATGTTTAGAAATTTAAAAATTCGAATATTACTAGAATTTTAGAGGTTTCGTGATGTTTTTTTTCCCTTATTTAGAGTCAAGAAATGTTTAATCCTTACTCTCTTTATCTGCTACTGCAATACTCAACAGTTTTTCTTTTTTTTTTCATCTATATTTAGTTTATCGTTGGATATTTATGCTATACTTATTAATGATTTTTAATTAATATTCGAGGTCACCAAATTTTGCATTATATTAATGATTTAATGGATAGAGAAATTGTTTTAACGTGACATTTCTTTTTCCTTCCCTTACCTTTCTCTTCATTTCTTCTCTTCCCCTCCCTCTTTCTCTCCCTCTCTCTCTCACTCTGTCTCTCTTGCACATTTTTCTTCTTGTGCTAATGTGAACTTCAAAACTTATAGATCAATAAATAAGGAATTTAAAATATGTCCAAAACCAGAAAATTCTGGTAACTCATAATCAAATTCTTGATTTCAACTTTGATTCTTTTATATTATTCATTCTGGTGCTAATTTATCGTGTCATTTTCATACAAATCAAATGAATTCATTCAATATGTTTCACTAATTGTGTAAATAACAAAAATTTCTTGAATGAGAAAGATGAAAGGCAAAAATTTTAAATTAATCATTTAAAATTTTAAAATTTCCTGAAAATAAAAAAATTCAAGATATAAAATTTACGCAATTAATTGTTTTGTAATATTAATATCCATTTTGTATTTATAAGAATGGGTTAACACACTATACGTATTGATTAAATTCGTTAGTCTTTTAAATTCCAATTGATCATATTAGGCATATTATTAATTAAAACTATTTGATTTTCCTTATTTACTCATATATGACCGAATTTATATAATTAATCTACTTGATCATTAATCTTTTAAAGGGGGGAAAAAAAAAGAAAATGGAGTAAACGTTGTTAATCTTATTATATTGGAATTATATTTATCCAAAAATGTTGATAATTTTATTGTACCAGGATTATATTTACCCGAAAATATTGAAATAATTGATGATAATTTTTTATATCGAAATTATCTTTACCCGAAAATGCTGATAATTCCATTATGCTGGGATTGTATTTATCCAAAAAATGTCGAGATAGTTTGTTGATAATTTAATTACATCAGAATTATATTTTTATCAAAAATGGAACAAATGTTTGGTTATTTTGTTGTTTCCGAAATTACATTTGCGCTAAAATACGATTAATAATATTGAATTAAGTTTTATTTTTATAAAATAAAAATGGAAGAAAAGACAAGAAAACAATAATAAAAGGGCAAAAAAAAAGCAGAAACATTTTATGCAATGCAAAAAAAGAAAAGGAAATGATATAATTATTTTTGTAATTATATATTTAATAAAAATTACAACGAAAAAAAAAACTTAAAAACTTCCAAAAAAAAATCAATAAGGTTGAGGATGAGAAATTATTGATTAGAAATTAGCATATGCTTTTATTTGCTCAAAAAAAAAAAGAAATTTTTTAAAAAAAACAAGGACGAAAAAAAAAGAAAAGAAATTTTTGTCATTTTACTTTCCTTTTTTTTCTTTTTATCCTTCAATTCCCTAATGCATTTATCTAACATATATATGCACTTTTTCTTTCCGATTTCAAAATTCAAAATTCCGTTTTCTCTTTGTACAACCGGAAAGTGAAAACTTTTCCGAATGACTGAAATGTTTGTTTGAATTTTGAAATTTTGTCCTTGTCTTTGTCCTTGTCCTCAAAAGTGTGAAATTTGCATAAATTTAGGTCAAGTATTAAAATTTTCGTCATTTTCCTATCGCATACAAAATGATCATCAATTTCAACACTTGAGACCATTTGCATAATCCTTTGTGTAAAGCCAAATGGACTCTTCAAAATGGGCCAAATCTCACATACACATCTATAATTCCCAATGGGTTAAGGCTTTTCGTTATGGCCAAAAGTCATCGACCCTAAGCCTATTTATAATTTCCATCCATTCATATATTTTAATTCTTTTACATTTCATAAATAAATGAAGCATTAAATAATATTCGGCAAGCTTTTACACTTTATCTATAAAAGGGTAATACATTATCGTAATCCATTTGCTGGACGTTTTAGGCTTATCATTTGAATAAATCGATAATTATATATGCATACATTAAACTATTTAAGTACTTAAATTACTCTACATTCTTTATTCAAATATTATTAATTACAAAAATTATACATTCTATCCAAAAAACGAACAATACAGTATCCTAATGTGTTTTTCTATGCACTTTAGACTTGCCATTTAATAAATCTATAATTATGTATATATATTAAAGATTCAAGTATTTAAGTCATTCTATATTCTTCATTAAGGCATTACTAATTTAAAAAAAATTATGATAAAATTATCATTATTATTTTATGGGTAAAAATCATTTTCGTTGAAAAAAAAAAACAAAAAATTGCAAATAATTCGTTTTTTTTTCGAAGATTTTTTCTTTTTTCCAATTTATTAATTTTTTTCTGGTTGATCAAATGACGATAAATTAGATATTTTCTCAAAGATTTATTGAATGATAAGATAGCTGTTATCACTAATGTTATCAGTGTACTTCAATAAATTAGCAATAATTCGCTGATTTATTATTGCAAAACTTGTTATTGTGCGTAATGTGATTAAATTATTTATTCAAAAACGAATAATTAAGTTGTGATAGAAAAATAATTATTAATAATTATATATATATATATATATATGTACATATATATGCACTGATGGAAAAGTTTGTATTTTTATTTTCTTTTTCATTTTAAGGGAAATTTTTTCGAGTATTTCGATATCGAATTTTTTTTTCTTCATTGCATTAATCATGAAAGAATCATTTATAGAAATATGCTAAATATTTTTTCGTTTAAAGCAATTTATAGCGCAACGAATGGAATAAAAATTCTTGTCCATTAATTAATTAATATTGTAATGGAAAAGCGCTTAATTTAATTTTGCAGTTTCTTTTCTTTTTTTTTTTTTGTTGTAATATTGGAATTTTATTTTCCGTTATGCTTTCCAAATAAATTTCCACAGGTATTCCTATAGCAAATAATTAATTGTAGTAATTAAAAATATCAAACCAAAAGAAAAAAAAATCGATATTATAGCTAATGTAATATAATTTAGATAAGTAGTGTTACGTATCTAATTAATCCAATGTTTCCATTAAATAATACGTATGTTGTACAACTTAAGTTTTTTTTTTTTTTGTAGTTGTACAACTTAAGTAAAATGTATAACTTCAGTAATTGCACGTTTTTGTTATTATAATTTTAACTTCGCTTATCCATAATTTTATCACATTTATCATTTTATCACTTAATTGTTAAAAATAAAAAGAACTATGAAATAAAAACTGTTGTTTGACTATTGCTTAAAGTTTTCTTCACATTATTATTGTTATCATATCAGTTTTTTTAATAGGATAATTCTTATTGATAAAATTTTTAAATTTCATTTGCATATTTGAATTATCGCTTATTATTGCGCAACACATTTCAAAGCTGTAATGTTTCGCTTTCTTCCTTACATTTTCTATCATTTTAAATTGTCATATTATTTTTATAATGTTAAAAATTCTTAAATTACAATTTTTGTTTTTTTTTCTGATTATCATCATTATCATCATCGTTATTAACGCTTCAATGTTATTGCTATCATAATATTATCAATATTATTATTCATTACTCTTATTACCATTTCTTATTTATGATTTAAATTTACATTCAATTGACTTTTTAATTTAAACAACCTGAATTTATGAGTTAAAAATTTGTTAACCTTGATTGTTATCTGGATCAATTTAAAGTCAACCAAATTGCTTAATAAATAATAATAATAGTTGCTTTGTTTGGCCCAGATTTAAGGAGTTGACAAGAGAAGGGTATGGTAATTGCTGATGATGACAACAACTGATAACTGTGATAATGGCCGATGATGATGATGCTTGTGATGATGATGATAATAATGATATGGCGATGATGACTGCAGAAAGAAATTTAGATTATGAGGGCAATGATGATCACAAAATAGCAATGGTTATTTATGATGAACATTATGATAATGATGATAATAGTACAGTTAAAATAGTAAGAGTAATATGATTGAAAATGATGATTGTGATGATGTTGGTGGTAGTGTTGCAACAGCAACTGTTATCATATTGGTGATAATAATAATAATAGTAATGGGGTTAGAATTATAATGATGATTAAATGATATGATAATGATGAAAGAACGGTACTTGATAATGGTGATAATGATAATAAATGATAAAGACAAATGTTATCACATTGGTGATAACAATAATAATAGTAGGGTTAGAATTATAATGATAATTAAATGATATGGTAATGATAATGATGAAAGAATGATATTTGTTAGCGATGATAATGATAATAAATGATAAAGGCCAATAATTTTGATATCCGAGAACATTTATCCAAATATGAACCTGGCGTTAAATTATTTCCGTCTCTACTTTTTTTCCTGAACTAAAAACTTCTAGAATATGGTCGATTTTAATTTTAAAATTTTAATTCCATATATCTATTCTAATATAATATAAATCTATAAGCAAAATAACTCAATCACTAAATCCTTTTAAAATATTTATCATTAAATTAAATTTTTTATCGTTAAAAAGAAGTTTTTATTTTCCATACCTTTCAATATCTTTTACTTTTTTTTCCATTTTAAATAATTAAATTAGAATATTTAGGCTAAATAAGTTTCTTTTTTTTGTCTTTCTTATCTATATATACATTTAAAAAACCAAAAAACTTTTAGAAAATATTGGAATGATTTAAATAAGAAAAATGAATGTTCTTTGATCTTTCATTTGATAAAATTTTCCATCCTTTCTCCTCTTCCCTCTTTTTTTTCTTTTTTTTGCTTCTCCTTTAAATCTGATTAACTAAATTATGCGAATTTGTTAAGGCTAGTAATTTAACCAAGAATTGGAATGATTTACAAATATTGCTTGGCTAATTTAATTTGCTAACTTACACTTTTTTTTTACCATCTCTCATAGCTTCTAATGAGTCTAATAAATTGTTGAAAATATTTGAAATTAAAAATTAGGAGAAAAAAAAATACCTCATTTAAATTACAATTTGCGCCTTACTTTTTTGGTTCCCCTCGTGTGTGTGTGTGTGTGTCTGTGCGTGAGTCTGTGTATGTGTGTGTGTCTGTGCGTGAGTCTGTGTATGTGTGTGTGTGTGTGTGTCTGTGCGTGAGTCTGTGTAT
>NW_018108489.1:76751-79494 GCF_000183805.2 Loa loa
GTGTGTAGTGTCTGTGCGTGAGTCTGTGTTATGTGTGTGTGTGTGTGTGTGTCTGTGCGTGAGTCTGTGTATGTGTGTGTCTGTGTCTGTGTATGTGTGTGTCACTCACATTTTAAAATATGAAAAAAAAAAACAAAGTTGAATTAAATTTGCAATTGCAATTTACAATTTATTAATTATTCATTTTATAAACTATAAAATTAATCATTTACATATGTCCATTAAATTCCTATAATTTACAAAAGAAAATAAATAAATGCAACCAAGAAATTCATCTCTTTTTTCTAGTTAAAAAAAAATCATTTTTTTTTTTGCAACTTTTTCATGAACTTACTTTTTTCTATCTTTTCTTTCTTTCATTTTCCTTCACTCTTTCTCATCCTATCGCTTACCTTTTAAAATTCAAAAAAAAATAAACTTAAAAAATCTTTTCTTTTAATCTCGCCCATTCAAAAAAACAATTTTCATCTATCAAATTTAAAATTGGTTTTGTTATCACATTTTATTATAATATGACTTTTTCCTTTTTTCTTTTTTTTTTTTAATTTTATTGACAATAAAATATTTTGAATTTTTCACTTTACCTATCACATCTTGTCACCTCATTTATCACATTCAATCCACTTATCATTCTACACCTTGTCACTCCACCTCCTGTCATCCTTGCTGTCTGCTCTCATAAAATTTCATAAAAAATTTGAAAGTGCTATTAAATTGGAATAATTTCCTTTTAGCTTCAGTATAATGCCCATTTTTTACAAGTTGACCAAAAAAAAACAGCAGTTTTGCGAATGAATTCAAAAATTTTACGATAATTTTTAAATAAAGAAAAAGAAAATTTTTAAATTTCAACTTTTAACTCAAAGTTAAACAAAGTGATTTCTTCCTTTTCTTTTTCTTTTCTTTGGATTAAATATAAATTTTTGAAATTTTGGTGCATTATTTTTGAATTTTTCAATTTTTTATTTTTTTTGGGCAAAGAAAAATTTTCTTTTACATTTGCCACAAAAAGGATAAAATTTGCGGTAGTATGAAATTTGAATTTTCCTTTTCAAATCCGAATTACAAATGTTTTTCTTATTATTAATAAAAAATGAGTTTCAAAAATGAATAATGGAAATTTACATTTCTGATATTTATAAATTATTAAAAATTAGGTTTTCGTTTTTTTCCAGAAAAGTATGGAAAAAAGTTAATATGGTTTTAAAGTTTTTAAAGTTTTTCTTTTAAAAAAGTTAGTATCGCTTTTAAGTTTTTAAAGTTTTTTTTTTTTTTAAAGAAGTTAATAACGTTTTTAACTGAAAAATGTTTATTTTAGAAATTCAGAAGAACAAGATAATATATGAAATCGATAATCTATGCATACGTATGGATATAATCATCATTATTAGCATTAATTAATATGATTTGAAAAAGTTTCAATTAATTTAAAAAATTTGAAATTTTCATCTTAAAATCAAAAATTGTAAAATAATCTAATTTTACTAAAATTTTTGTTCTTATTTTCTTCGTCTTATTTTTTTTGCGTTTAATTTTTTGAAAATGTCAGCAATTTTACAATTAATTATAATTAGTGCAAAAAGAATTTTTAATTTAAACAAAATTCAAAAAGTTTCGAATTAAAAAAAAAAAAAACGAAAACACGAAAATCAAATATGAGAATTTGTTCCAATTGTACGAAGGTCAAAGATTTCAAACCATTGTTAATTAATTTATAAAATGTTCCTCCAATTAAATCTTCCATAAACTTCAATGATAATATTTTTGAATTATATTTGAAAAGAAAAGATTAAGATAAAAATGATATAAATCGATACATTTTTTTTCTCGTTTCTTCTTTTTTCTTTTTTAATTTTTTAAAGTTTCCAATCTTTTTTTGCATAACGAAATTTTCGCAGAAAAAAATTCTTTTTTCCTTTAGGGAAAAAGGATAGCTTTTTTTTGAGTTTCAAATTTTCTTTCCTTTTTTTTGCATTTTTTTCTCTTTCTTTTCTCATAAAATTTTCCTACTGGTTTCATTCCAAATTTAAAATTCCCCATAGATTCATCAGTCATATGGCGTCTAAATTCTTAACGCCCTTGAAAAAAAAAAAGAAGATCCCGATCCTGTTATTACTAGAGCACCTCATTTTATTCAGTTTTTTTTTTTAAATTTTATTCAATTTCCCACTTCATACCTTTTTTTCTCATTTCATTTTTATCAACATTATTATCAGCATTATCAGATAGTCATACAACCATTGTCATTGTTACATATTGATTCAACATTCCAATTGTTATCATTATTATTATTATTTTTTTTAATCACTCGAATCAATTCATTTTTGTCATTGTCATTGTTAATATTGATTGAACACTCTTATCATTGTTAATTATAATACATACAATATAATTAGCAACAATTATCACTATTTTTAGTGTGCTATATCGCCTTTATCATTACTACATATTGATTGAACATTCCTATCACCATTACTATTATTATCACATAGATTTCAATTATCAGTAATTATGCTATCGCCAGTGTTATATTGCCATTGTCATTGTTACATATTGATTAAATATTTCTATTATTAATATTATTATTATTATTATTATTATTATTATTATTATTATTATTATTATTATTATTATTATTGTCATTATTATTATTATTATTATTATTATTATTATTATTATTATTATTATTATTATTATTATTATTATTATTATTATTATTATTGTTATTATTATTATTATTATT
>NW_018108490.1:0-3383 GCF_000183805.2 Loa loa
TATCCAGTGGGATTAATTCATATTAATCCTTGGGAGAATAAATAATATTTAAAATTTCCAAAATTTCTTATTGAAATTGAAAAGGCACTTTTTCACCTTTCTCTATTTCCTTCTTGAATACATAACAAGAAAAAAGGACTGTTCATAACAATTGGAAAAATCATTGGAATTATAGGATTTATTCATTTAAAACTTTCATATTTATTGCAAAACAAAAAGAAAAATAGAACGGAAATGAAGTGAAATAAACTTTTTATTTTTTGGTAGCAACAATTGAGATAAGTGCAGCATGGGCTAATTTCTGAACATTTGGTTCAACTGAAGTATGTATTGGCCATATTCTGAATGGCATTTGTATATGTTCCATTACATCTGTAATTTCGATAAGTTTATTTAAATTCAAAATTTTTGTGAAGAAAAATTGAAATACATTTGAATGATGAAACTTATGCCTTGTGGTGGAAGTAATTCATGATTTCGTTTAAGCTCTTCAATAGTGTGACGTGCATTAATCATCGCTTTCGAAAGCATTTCATCAACTGCTTCTAAAATTTAATAAATTTTCTCAAAATATACGAATTGGACTTTGTAAAAAAATATCTCAGTACAGTAATCTGGAGACTTAGGTTTATCACTAAGTTAAAAGTTTATCACCGCGACCAGCCCACAGTAATCTGGAGCAATAGTTTAGCACTATGATAATATCAACCATTCCTTTGCATTGAAAGACTTTGATAACTGTTAAAGGGTTTATTCATCATGTCTAAATTATATTTTACAGTGTGAAGTTTTTAATTTTTTGCAAAAAGAAAATGAAAAAGAGGCAAGACAAAAATCTATAAAGTGGAAATATTTTCTATAATCATTTCTGCATAGTTTTCTTTAAGTATGGTAAATTACAGAATGATATTAACAGAAGTGTACTACTAAAACTTACTCTCCTGCACTGTTTTATCACCATATCCATAAGCTGCAGTAGTTTGTAGTATTATCCAAATATATAAGTTTAGTAACATCTGTAATAATATCTTATCCTATTTAAGATGACTTTAGAGTAATTGGGATATTTAAATTTTAAACAAAAGATGTAATCAATTACTGAATTAATTAATCAAAACCACTAATACAACACAAAATAATCAAATATTAAATAGGTTGATCGGTATCATCACAATATAAAGAAATGCTGAATGAATTAATTAATATCATGAGTATGGAAAAAAAAGAAAATCAAATATTAAAGATTAATTAGTATCATTAATATGACAAAAACTGACCAAATATTGAATGGATTAATCAATATCATCAATATAATATAAAATGATCACAATAATCAAATTAAATGGAGTAATCAATATCATTAATCTAACACATAATGAATGAATAAATGCATTAATTAATCACAAAAAAAAGAAAGAGAAAAAAACAGAGCAAAAAGTTGTTTAACAATGTGCTGTTTAGACAAATAAACATATGAATTAATTAGATACATTCATAATTTTGCCAATGCATTACAGTACATCTAAGAAGAATTCGTAATTAGCTGATGACTTATTGATAATAATCACGTATCATTGGAACAATCATACTATTTGAAATTTAGTTGTTTGACATTAAAATACCAAAAATGAATACAAAAATTTTGACTGAAACGAAAAAAACCAAGAGATAAAGGTAATTTGCGAAATAATACCATTAAATTTGATAAATAAGTTGAAATCAAAAATCTTAATTTAAATATGAAGGATTGGAAAAAGTTCTATGGTATGGAAGAATTATAAATTATTTTGGTGTGAAGGTATCGTATGCTGAATTAAATTTTAGATTTTGAATGCAACAAATATTTCAATTAAAAATTGATAATGACAAAGTGACAATGGAATTGGTGAAATTTATTGTAATATGCTCAAATGAGACTATTATTAGATGCTGTAGAAAAATTGAACAATACAAAAGAAAAAAAATGAATACTAATTTCATAATTTCATGATTGTTGAATACTAAATTGAAAGCCTAATTAATAAATACGGAAAGAAAGAAAGAAGTTTAACATGAATAAATTGGATAATTATGATAAAAAATTGGATCTAAGGATATTATTTGGTTTAGCAGAAATAGGTCGAAAGAATTGGATATTATTCGTGATAACGATTAGCTATAATGATATTATGTAGCAAGGATAAGTTAATGAATTGAATATTATCATGATAAGTAATGGATATGGGAATTATCACTGTATTTTGACGCTATGTGAAGGACACACCTTTAAATACAAATATTAATAACCTGCTATGAGAAATTATTCCTTGTCTCATAACTATCGCTATCAGCAAAACAAGTTTTAGGATAATTATTTGGAGAAAAAGTGTAGAATGCTCAAAATTTACATTCTTCCTTGTAGCATTCTACAAAAGTAGGACATTTTCATGTCAAATCAATGACAAACTTTTTTAAAACACAAATTATTTCAAACTTTGAAAAAAAGACTAGAATTTTTTCAAAAAATCCTAAAATTTAAACGCAGGACGAGTCTATCACAAATTGTCACATTTAATCGTAGAATAAGTCTAATTAAGAATTGTCAAATAGTGACAAAATTTAATTTAGGTCAATATGTCACAGAATGATAAAAATCGCCAAATGGTTTATTTCCGATCCATTTTTTTTTCATTATTTTCTTTCTTTAATTATTTAATTGTGAAAATAAATAGGATTAAAAAAATATTATCGGAAATGATTAAAAATGGTATTTGTAAGTTTTCTTTTCCATTTCATTTCAATGCATCTTTGTAAATGCAATTGCATTTGCAAAGAGCATTTATTTAGATTAATTCAGATCAGATAAGCAATGCTACAAATTAGCATCATTTTCATTTTTGTTTACATCGTATATCAAAAATTGAATTAATTATTAACAATTAGTAAGAAAAATTAACAAAATGAAATAAGTAAAAATAAATGATTAATAAAAATTAAAAATAAACAAACAAACAGACAAATAAGCAAGCAAGCAAATAAACGGATAAGTAAACGAACGAGCAAATAAGCTAGTAAATAAACGAGACAATAATAAACGAAAAAACAAAGAAAAAAACAAACAAACAAAAAACAAACAAAAAACAAGCAAACAAAAAGACAAACAGAAAACAAATAAAAAAACAAACAAACAAACAAACAAATGAAAAAGAAACAGAAAACAAATAAAAGAAAAACATGGAAATAGGAACAAAATATATTCTTCAATTTTTGTTTTATTTAAAAAATAAACAGAAGGAAGACAATAATCGATGGAATTGCAAAAATCTTAGAAACAAATAAATTGGAATCTAATTTTAATTTACGGTTAATCAATTTCTCTTCTTTCTTTTCTTTTCCTTTTTTTC
>NW_018108490.1:3599-31012 GCF_000183805.2 Loa loa
ATACTTATTCTTCTTTCTTTCTTTTCTTTCTTTTTTTCTTTTTTTTTTTTTTTTTTTTAAATTATAAATACAAGTAGGACAATGTAAGAGTGACGGAAAGTCGATGGACATTTGATCATCTTACTTTTAGTGTTGTAAATGAGTAACGAAAATATGCAGCACAATCATCGAAGTTTTGTCGATATCTTTGGCGGATATTATCCTCTAGAATGTTGCAGTTATTACTGGGATACTTTTAAAATGTATTATTTTCAAGATTTTCAATGACATACCCTCTGAAACTATTAGTTTTTAAAGTTTCGATAATAATTTAAAGTTATAGCTAATAAATCATACGAATGCTTTTAGAAGATATGATAGCGGCTTATATCACATGCTAGTTTATATCTCTTATATTAATTGTTGTGTAATTTTTTAATTTCATTCTGCTTTTGAATTTTTTAAACAATATAAAGGTCAGTTGGTAGTTTTTGAAATTTCAGCTAATAAATTGACTATTCCAATCACTTGTAAACAAATTTTCTACAACATCGTATGAATCATTCTACGTAATGAATAGGAATTGATAAAAATTTTACCAAATTCACAGAATATTTCTCTCAACTAATGCAATAAGCCAAATCTTGAAGTATTTAATTAACCCTTTCATTAATTGGTGCATAAAATTTATAAGATTGTAATTTGTAAAAGCATAAATATGATGTCAAGAGCAATTATAGATTGATTTAGTTTAGCACATTTCTATGCTTACTTTCTCAAAAAAAAAAGTGAAATTATTTGGATAATGATAAATAGAAAATTTTAAACTAAGCTGTTTAGAATTTACCCAACCTCTCCTTGTAAATGTGATCGTTTGGTCGAAGAGTTCAAATAGAAATTCTGAATTATAACAATTTAAGTGTGAACTGTATTATGAAGTGCATCGTGAATTTGGATGAAAAATTTATTGTAATTTAAAAAAGTTTAGGATTAAGTTCTTTATCAGCACAATTTCATTCACTTATTTTCTCATCAAATATCACTTTAAATATCGTTTCCATTATCACTTTAATATTTGATAACATTTTGTTCAAAATTTCTCCTGCTTTTTATTTCATTAAATATCATGATAATTGTACATTTATTATTACGATTAGTAACGCGATCATTATCATTACTATCATCTAAACTTTCTAAACATTTTTTTCCAGCAACATTATCACAAGCAAATCACTATCAGTTTTTCAATCATTTTTTTTTTCTTTCAGATAATTATCAGATTTGATTTTTCTGCATAATACGATATTGATGAGCAGCTTTACGATATGCTGACATATCGATAATTAAATAGATGCCATTCTCATTTTTCAAACATTCTTTCATACTATTATAAAAGAAAAGCGTTGTTGGGATCGATTTCAAAAATGCTTCACCGCGTCGTTCTGAATGCCATAATAATTGCTGGAGAAATTCATCTTCTGTCAATTCATCGGTTGGAATATCGTACTCATATTGCTTTAAAATAATATCATATTCATATTGCTTTTGAATAATGTCGTATTGATTTTGTATTAAACTTTTGAATATACATGAAAGGATTATAACAGAAAATTTTACTGTTACCGTAATGTACGACTGATTATTATCGTAATATTTGTTCGACAGTAATGCTATAATGAGATGATCAAAATTACCTTTATGTATTCATTAATCTTCTCATTAGCAATGCATATATCTTCATCAGACATTCCATCAATCCAATCACGTGTTCGTGCTACCTTTAATTCTTGTACATCATTCCATAATTTACGAAAATTTTCACCAACAAAAATTTTGATGGATGATGGTACATATTTTGGCAATCCATGGTTAACCTATAAATTATCTTCGAAATATTTGTTAATTATTAATTGATAGAAATCAATTAATTGTTATTTTAGAAGGAACAGAAATACAAGTATTCCTTTGTAATTTGTTGTATAAAAGATAAACAAATTGAGTCAATTGATCATAGAACTTTCATGAATTTGCATATCAATTAATTAGAAAAAAAATGAAAAAGAATGTCTAAATCATTTATCATTTAAACACTTATCATTAAATCATTTTTCTGTTATAATTTTAAATTGAATTTAAGAAAAAAAAGACAATTGCACGTAAAACTAAATTAGTGGTCATTAAAACACTGAAGATTGACATTAAAATTTCTTCCATTCTTTTTTCACCCATTTAAACATTTCAATTAGAACTATTTTGTAAAATTTAACCAATCTCAATCATTGATAATAAATTTGAAACCCAACCTAATCATTGATAACAAAAGTAAAACCTGCATATCTTGCAATTTATCCAAATGCTCCGCAATATTCTTCCATCTTTTTGCATGATAACATAAACTATTCCATAATGTTTCTGCCATACATGCATTAATTTGTTTGGGATGTTTTAATCTTGGCAATTTCATTCTCTGTGATTTTTATTTTTAATATCGAGTGAAAAAATCGGTAATATAGAATTACTAATTTTTTATGAATTACATATATGCAAAAGAATTATCAGAAGAATTGTCTATACAACAAGCACAAAAAGAGAAAAAAGAAAAAATGAAAAAAAGAAAAATCATGAAAATATGATGACATATATTTTGTATTCAATTTTAAGTTGTTTTTATTTAATTCCAATCGTACTAGAATTTGGAATTCAATTCTGACTGAAAAGTTAACAAACAAGCAAATATAAAATATGCCATATATCAATAAAATATGAATAATCAAGATTATTCAATTACTCATATCATCATGTCCAACAAGATGGACACAGACTAATTGCTATTATTTCGACAGGAGATTAGCTCATAATGCTAACCATTAAGAAACATTGTTTATTGTAATTTCCTAAATTTCTGCAAGCTAGATAAGATAAGTTATCAATCTGATAAATTACTGATGCGATAGTTTATCAAATAGATGGGTTATCATTCACTACTAATAGCTATAAAAGTAAATATTTTTATTTCTTTTGTCATTTTCATTTTATCTTCTTCCTCTAATTTTGATCTTTCTTATTAATTATAGAATTTATTAAAGAATAGTTCAGTGGGAAATCAATGCATACTCGTAAACCTCGTACAGCCATAGCAGCACACTCGGTGTAACTTCCACTAAAATAACCACCTTCCAAAATAGCCAAAACTTTATTAGGCCAAAGGTCATCCAAGATTTTCATCATATGGCCATATCTATAATGAATTGCCGTCTTGGAGAAAAAAAAAAGATCACTGCAAAATAAAGAACTTTTTTTCTGACAAAGAAATTAAAACAAATTCTGTAAATCAGATCGTTTTCTATTCGACAAAATTTCATATTCTTTCATCTTTTGTTTTTCTTCTAAATTACTATTCTTACTGAAATTTTAACTTTCGAAAATTAAAATACCAAAAATTTGTGAAAATGAATCAAACAAACCCATGAGCTTTTATGCCTTGTCCATGTTCTAATAAATCATCATAATAAGCGCTATCAAATCCAAGTGCTACAAATACTAACTCCGGTTGATACTCTTTGGCAATTGGTATCACAAGATGTTGTAATGCACCAATGTAATCACCTTCTGTATTCATTGCACAATTCAGAGGAATTGATACGATATTATCTGATAATATAATTAAGCTAAATTATTATTTATAGAAATTCCAAACAAGTGTCTTCACCTGTTGAAAATAGGAATTCGACAAGTTAATTTACATATGTGATAACATGCATCGTCACGTATTATTGTTATTGTTAATACACTTGCATTTATTATTGCATGCAATCAGTATCTTTACATCTTTACATATTACACGTCACATGTTTGTTAAATCTTAGTTATACGTTTGTTAATTATTCTTTTACTTAAATTCATAATTACCATATTCATTATTGAATTACAACATGTCTCTCATATGATTATCCTATTCATTCATTTCAAAACCACCGTATTACTTGTTATGATTACCATATTTGTTATCATAATCATATTCTTCCTCATATGGCCAAAATGCTCCATAATGATAAGCATGAAAATTAATGTACAAAAATCGATTATCGCCTTTGAATGAATGATATAATCCATTACCACAGTGATAATCGAAATCTACTACAAGTATCTGAAAGAGATTTCTTTTTTCTTCAATTAATCCGCTTTAATTAGATTTAATTAATTCATTGAAAGTTGAATTTTTAGTTTTTTTCGTGTTTTTAAACAAATATAGTTCATAATTCGTTAAAATTTTCACATTCATAAAAACCTTCCTACCAAAGGTCTAATCTTAATTTTTAATTGTTTCCAATTTTTAAAAATTTATTGCAATGTGAGGGAATTTTATGATGATTTAATTAAAACTATAATGAACAATCAATTTTTTTAAATGTTTCAGCTAATTTTTTCAGACGGCTCAATTTTTTTTTTTTTTTGTATTGATAAAATTTGTTTGAAAATCTTATCTTATTGATGTTACACTTTTCAACAGCATATTTAGCGCCAATTGCGATATTATTAAAGATGCAAAATCCTTGCGGTAATTTCCCATATGAATGATGACCTGGTGGTCGTACAATTGCAAAACCATTACCAATTCTGAAATCATACAATTTAATGATATGCTTTTATCATATGTTATTATGATTAGATAATTAAATGAAATTAAAGTATGCATGCAAATAATGGATATATCTTTGTTGTATATACTTAAACATTATGTGATATACTTTCCAAAACTATAAATAAATAACTTATACAATAAATATAAGTAAACAACATATATATGGTTCAGACAATGCATTGCTTAAATGAGCCACTAAAGAAACAAACAAATGAATAAATAAGCTGAAAAGTAAAGAAATAAGCAAATAGTATGAACCAATATGATATATGTAAACAGCTTAAACAAGTAAACAGAAAGGTAAACAAGTAAACAAAAAAATAACTTCATCGGATATAATTTGTTCATGCATACATAAACAAGTAAAAATCATATATTTCTTTAAAAAACGAAGATTTTTTATAAAATAGAAAATTGATGGAAGAGAAATTTAGAAACCAATGAAAAAGAAATTTGTTGATGTTCATAAACAAACCTGCCCTCAATATTGGCACGTACAAAATCGATGACACCACCAACGACAAGTCGAGCAATACGGACACTATCAGGACATAGCCAAAGTAATTCGTGTCCTTTGCAATATTTCTCCATTTCATCCACTGTTTTCAGTTCTTCAAGTTCTTTGATCAGTTCATGTGGATGATTTAGGCATAATTCCCAGTCTTCTGCTGCTCGAATTTTTATCTTCAATTAATATGTAAAAGGCAGAATTATTGATTGATTGGTTTGTGACCAAACTAGCATGAAATATCTGAGAATAATTCGAATTATAGAGAAAATAAAAGTTGGTATGTTTTGAAGGTATGAATCACCATTATTTGAGACAGGTAACCTTGAATTTTTTTTCTGATCATAATTCATCCAATTTTCAAATTTTACTATTTTAAAAAGTGAATATTCTTTGAGATAACAAACGTTTATTGCATCTTCAAGTAAACCATCATTTTGTAGTCTGGAATAGATTAGGGTTGTTCGTTCCGGTCGTTCTTGAGTTTTTCCGTTTGGATCATACGGATTTACATGCAGCTCCGTGATATGATGATAAACATAGCCAAACATTATTAATGCTTATTGTATTAATTGTCGCAATTACTGTAAATAAAAGGAAAAAATACATGGAATTTTTATTATTCATTTACAAGTAATGGAAAGAATACGAAATGTGTTGAATTAAATTAGTACAAAATGATAAAATACCAATCAAGTAAGAAGATAGAAGAGAAATAATATTTATGATATAACCAAACTGCTGGACAGTAATTTTTGAAAAACTGACAGTAAAACTGAAAACTGGCAGCAATTTCAATTATTCTTTATATATTCTATTTCAAATACAAAGTATAGGTCAACGTTCACTTTAAAAAATTTTTCCTTCATGGGACGAATTTTCAATGAATTTAATCAAACTAGTTGAACTTTTCTGGCAATAAAAAATAGATTAATTAATAAGTTATCACATAATCATTACTATAAAAGTACGATTCAATTTTGAATATAATAAAAGATCACAGAAAGGGAAAAGTTTGAATGAAAATGATAGAAAGTGTGAAATTGTATAATAAGCACTTAACATGAATAAGAATATCTTAACTGTTAGATAAATTTAGAAATGAACAAACAATTGCCTAAAATAGACTCAAAAGCTAAATTCATGCAAATATTTCCCAAATGAAGTATTCCTTCTCCGATCACATCTTTATTTATTTAAACATTTAAGAGATATTTTTACATCAATAATTAATTTTTCAATCCAAATATTTTTGTGGAAAAGTAAAATAACAATTATAAACAGCGTGGGGAAAAAATTAATTTGCAAACACAAAAATCTAATAGATTATGCAATTTGGGAAATTTTTCCTAATTAGCAATTCATTTCAAATTTTTGGTATTTTGAAAAGCAGGAAAATCTTAAATTTGATGAAAACTTTAAAAGAAAGAATTATGTTTGAATTTTGTGAAATGGATAGAACTTATCGAATGACGCAAATTTTCACAAATTTATTCGATTAAATAATCTCTGAAAGTTGATTTCATCAGCTGTTTTATCTCTTCGTCATTCTTGCTGCTTCCTTTTTCAGGTGATAAATTGAGGAAATGATGCTAAATGAGATGATTATCAGTATCATTGGCATATTCAACGATTCATTCTAGCCTAGTTTAGCTCATTTAGCATAAAATATCACTGGCCAAGCATTATTAACTACATCATTAACCATAACGGACCTATTTTAAGAATCTAATATTATGTATAGAATAAAAGATATTTGGGCTATTTATTAATTTAATCGAATCTATTTTTGGAGAATATTTTATTATGATATCATGGGAAAGATAAATCTTCCAAATGCATTATTTAATTCCGATCCAAAAAGAAAAAAGTGTTATGAAATATTTCAAACAAACAATTTATGTCATATTTTAGCAAAATAAATAAAAAGATAGTCAGGCCATGTTTAAATACTAATTTAAATTAGCCAATTAATTTCAATATAGTTTTGATTTCACTGTTATTTGTGCAAAACATTTTGCCAGCCTTTGGCAAATGAAGATAGCAAATAATTTCTTTCGTAAATTTCAAATCTTATCAAAATGATGGACAAATGTCTAAATATACACATTTATTTATTTATATCTTTATTGATTTACTTGTTCAATTATTTATTTATTTGTTTACCTATTTATTTATTTATTTATTTGTTTATTTATTTGCCTATTTATTCATTTATTTATTACTTTACTTACTTGTTTACTGGTTTATTTATTCATTTGCTTATTTATTTATTTGTTCATCCATTTGCTTTCATATTCAAATGATTTATTGACGACATTTCTATTTGTGAAGTTTATTGTCATGCCAATTATTGCATTGATTGTAACATCCCAAGATTTCCATGCAAATTAAAATAAAAATTTCATACAATTTCGTTTAAGCGTCTAATTCTATTCACTGGATTTCATTCATGGTTTAAAATTTAATTAATTTGAACATATTGACCCTGTTTTTCTTTTTATTTTACATTATCCAATTATGCACATCTAGTTGACAGATGATAATTTGATTAATTTCCTTTCCATTTGGCAAATATTTAACATGTGTTTTCTACGTGGGTGTAAAGCATTTTTAAATATTTATAATATGTTGGTTGATATATGTTTTTAATATTAATAATACTTTTCGAAAAATACAGTAGACATTTGAATTCTTCAGTATGTGACAGACATTCAAAACGGCGAAAAAAACTCTTCTTACGTATAACTTTTACTCGAATTCCAATGTTCCGAAAATTGTCGTCAAGGTCGTCTATGTAATTGCAGGTACTTTTGCAACATTTTAAAGTAATTAATATAAGACACATTTTGAAGTAATTAATATAAGATACATTTTCAAGCAATTAAGATACATTTTAAAGTAATTAATATAAGATACATTTTCAAGCAATTAAGATACATTTTAAAGTAATTAATATAAGATACATTTTAAAGTAATTAATATAAGATACATTTTAAAGTAATTAATATAAGATACATTTTCAAGTAATTATGATGCATTTTAAAGTAATTAATATAAGATACATTTCAAAGTAATTACGATACATTTTAAAGTAATTACGATACATTTTAATGTATTTAATATACGACACATTTTAAAGTAATTAATATAAGATACATTTTAAAACAATTAAAATACATTGTAAAGTAATTAATATAAGGTACACTTTAAAGTAATTAATACAAGATAGATTTCGAAGTAATTAAGATACATTCTAAAGTAATTAATATAAGATAAATCTTGCGTGATGCGATTTAAAGAGACTGTTTATAATTAAAATTTAATTTAAAAAACTTAAGATAGTTGTATATTTGAAATATTTGCAATTACATGTGCATACATGTTGATGGAAATTATTTGACTTCCGTCACTTTGATTTCGATCAAAACCAGTAATAGCAAAAATTTTGTCCAGTTCAATGCTTGCCAACGTTGGTAAATGTTGCTAGATTGCGCTTAAAAATAAATTCAATTGGGATCATTTGAATTAGCACAAATTATATTAGCATTATCTTAAATTATTCTAACTGTGTCTAGAATCAATTTTAAGGATACTTGAACTTTTTTTTGTTTAATTTCTGAAGAGCAGTCTAGCTTAGCCAAATAATTAAATTAGGTCAAATTAATTAAATCAAGTTAAGTAAGCTTAGTCAAGTTGTTGTATTTTCAAATGTTTAAAAAATTATTTAATTTTAAAGGAATGAAGCTCAGAGTATTAATAAAATGAAATTTCAGAAAATTCAATTTCAATTTCATTAATTGAAATATTTATGAATTAAATTCAAATTAATGTATTTTTTTTTTTGAATATCAGACCATCATTATATGTGTAGAACGTTGAAATGAAGGAATTAATAATTGCAATACAACTTTCAACGCTAAAAACATTACGTGTTAGAGAATACTAAAACATGAAGAAATTAGCATGAGGCAGCACATTAGAGAAATCGGAAAATAGTGCAATTTGTCTTTGCGCAAAGACAGTTTGTATTGTGCGAGAGATAAAGAGTGCAGAAAAAAGAGTGCTTTGCTTCTAATAATATGAAAAATCAGTGACTGAAAGTAATAGACGAAATAATATAGTAAAGTGAGAAACTTCAATGAAACCACTAATAATGTATTTCAAGCTAAATATATTAATTTGAAAGGGAAGTTTGGCATTCTTGGGACTGGAACTATTGACGTTTGATTGATGGTGTGGCAACAGTGCTGTAAGGTTGAGGCTGGTGGTGGTACCAGGAGGAAGATGAAGTGATGTGGTTTGTACTCTTTCGAGATAATTTGTTTTTTTCACAACCAAATTTTATTAATTTATGGAAATTGGCGGTGAGATAAGTTGAAGTTAATAGTGATAATTGGTTAGCTGGAATGTTTTCGAATTGGTTGCTAATTATCGTTCCATGAATTTCCAATGAAATATATAAAGAAGCAAGCGATAAGAACATTGTTTATTCTGACTAGTTGTTTGTTGTGATTATTAATTGCTTGGGATTATTTGCTTGTATAATTCCGTTGAGAATGTCAGAAATTTTTTTAGCGGATCGCTATTTGAAGAATCGTCCTCGAAAATCCTTTGCCAAACCTCCCATCAGAAAAAAATCCTTCCTGCGATATTTAAAATTTTCATATTAAGCTATCCTGAAAACATGAGATACATATCAGATATTACCGTGGCCAAAAAAAAGGACGTTGAAACTTCTTTCTAAGAAATTCCCGTCAGCCTTTTCCTGGATGCAGGCTTGAATGTGAGCTTATCAAGAAATTTTTTAATAAGTCGCTTCTTAGATAATTGGCACAAAAGTCGCAAACGAAGTATGGTAAAAAATATCATGCAGTTTCCACGTGGCTGTTTTCTGATCATCGATTCCAAACATATCGTCCATTTTTCTAAGGTTAGTTACTCCCTTTATTTTCTTTGCTCACTAGTGCAACTCATTTGTGTTACAAGTCATTGTTACCTATTATTAATACATATCATCAGTTATTGTAAGTTATTGCCACATCTATTATAAACTCTTGTCACATATATGACTTGTTACGTGTTTGGGTTGATATCTTGTTCTATCACTTAAAGCGTATCAGCCGTCATAACCATAAAGTTTTGAGAAAACTCTTGCAATGGCTCTCTTTGGCTTGTCAGTTCTGTTTGTTGCCTTCCGCGAGTGCTCGAAGCAAATGAATGCTTTGAGTTATTGTGTGCATCAGAAGTGTTCCTGGTTCTTCTCATTCCATCTACCTTGCATTAATTACTTTATTCTTTTCGAAGTGAGTAATGTGTTGCTGTTCTTACTTTTCTTTCCTATGAAGAATGGATCAAGAGAATTGATAGATAATTCTAAAATATGACGTACTGTTGTAGACAAGTGAGCATGGAGGATGAACAGTGCTAAAGATTCAAGTCGATAAAATGATTCATATTGAAGAAGGCCTGATTGGGCAAGACATGAAGAGCATTAATGGAATTCACAAAGCAATATATCAACACATGCTTGCTAAAAGTAAATATCTCTGTATTACGGCGAATTTTAAAGCTATATGGCAAATATGAGAATGAATCAGTTTAAGGAAGATAATGTGTGATTATGGCAATTTCTAATCTTCATGAAGATGATAACATTTTCATGATGAAAATGCTTTGGAAAATGTTAAATGACAAATACGAAAGAAATATGCAGTTCTCGAAATTTCAATTTCCGAAAAGCGAATGATTTACTTAAAAGCGTTATTTATTGATTTTTTTTCATAGCTATTAAGTAACTTACATGAGTTAACAAGCTTCTCATTTTTAGGATAGAATGGTTGAAGAAATTGAATGAATATTATAAAACTAAAGGTTTATTAACAGTAATTCTTGCTGGTGGATGATGGAGAGCTGGAAAAGTCATTCTGGAACTAGCGAATTTCCGTGGCAAGATTTTTATCCAAATTTCAAGGTGTATATCCGGATTTCAGGATTCATTTTTCTGGGAACTTTTCCAAGAATTTGGTCATAGTGATTTCATTGGCATATGTTGTTTGAAATGTCTATGCAGTGTTTAATTCAAAGATTTTAATTATATTCGCTTTGTTTCAGTATTAGAAATAAAATCAGTAAAAAGAATTCCTTGCACAGTTTACATGTTGTATACATATTCCTATATATTTCTCTTACCCTTTTGTTAGACGCAGTTTTAAAATCAAACTTTCTGGAACGCAACAGGTAATATCTTCTGAAAGTTTGCATTTGTTGTACATTATTTCCAAGATTGGTTTTTGTACCGCGTATAGTCGAACATTAAAATTATTTGGGATTCGAATTTTGTAAGACGTTTCACAAAAGATGCTCTTGCTAAAGAAGTTTGTTTTCCTCTATTTAATGCGCGGTGAAATATCGAAAGGAATAAAATAACCGAAACCTTATCTGATAGCTGAAGTCTTTATCGTCCACTCCATGGGTGATCTTTCATCCAAAGTTTGGAGTATGTCACAGAATTAGTATGTTATATCTGGGGTTGATTATGAACGGTATGTAAAAGTCGTGATATTAGTTGTTACGATATGTGAATCTAGTATTTCATCTTTCAAGAATTCTCTCTTTTACTATACTGGTAAGAGGTAGTATGAACTTATCCTCCATTTCAGATGATACCTTCGTTGATCAAATTTTTATTTCACATCAATCCAGTAAATTTCAAAATCTTTGCCATATTTTTGTGGACATTTGATGCTATATTATGCACATTGGTTGTCCGGACGGTACCATGTAAGTTTATTTTTTTCATACTCTAAGCGATTTATCGCTAAGCAGGGAAATGATTAGACTTTTTTCTTAATGGTTGATTCTTCTGATAAAAAAAAGCAACGTTTGCAGATACCGAAATCGATTGGTCTACTTATATACAGCAGGTGAATTGCTATGAACAAGGAATTCGTAATTACTCGAAAATTGAAGGTGATACCGGTCCTATCGTGTTAGTTGATTCCTTCTTTATCTCAGTTTCATTTTCTCTACGATTCGTAAAGGACTATAGAAAGATAGCTTGATAGTTTTGATGACAGCCAAGTTGAATTATCTTTTCTTCAGGCGCGTGGCTGTGTCAGAAATGTAAGCGAGCCGTTCCGATAGATTTTGAGGCGATAAAGTGACCAGACAATAGTAGTGAATTAATAAATGATAATCTGAGCTAAGTATTTGCAACTAGACGAATAGATTTCGTTGAGAAATATATGTTTACTTTAAATCATTAAATAAATGTGATCGAATGATTTACAGGTATCCTGCTGGACATATTTGGTTTTATTTGATTCTTTCTCGTATTACCAGCGGTGGAAAAGACATCCGTACAGCGCAATATATTTTCGAATTTCTCTATTTGGCAAGCTTATTATTAGTTTTCCGTATGTACTACATGAGCAGCAGAGTAAGTTTTGGAGGGATTTCTATTACTACTTGAGAGAAAATGTTGATTTTAAGTCTTTTTTGCGATATGACTCATGATGATTTAGGAATCATTTGAATTATTTCATTGGTTACAGCCATGGAGCTTGCTTTTTCCTTGTATCGATATGGCTCAGCTTACATTTAAATTAGTGAGTGAAAAATGTTCTACACCTAATTAGCCTTACAATGGCATAATATCCGCATATATCAGTTCATTTCATTAGGATTAAAATTTCCAAATTTCAGTTTTTTTTTGAAGTGAATTAATTCAGCATTGTTGAGTGGATCGATTTTTCTTTTCAGTTGCCTCCATTTGTGCTCATTATACTGTGTTGTATATCGTACCGGATTCATTCTATCTATCTTCTTCGATTATTCAATGATCCTGTTGCAATGCTGTTCTTTTACTTGGCTGTCAATCTCTGGATTAACCATCGTTTTCAAATTGGTTCCTTATTTTACAGGTTCTCTCTTTTGCCGTATTATCTATGAATTAATTTAATTTTGATGATTTAGAAGTTATGAAAACTTCATCCATATTTTTACATGTAGATGATTAATAATGTTATGAAAACTTCATTCATATTTTTAAATGATTAATAATGTTTTCAGTTTGGCAGTATCAGTGAAAATGAATACACTGTTGTTTTCTCCAGCACTTTTGTTTATCCTCCTTCTAAATACTGGTTACTGGAATACGTTCAAGACAATTGTATTATGTGCTACGGTTCAGGTAAACCATTTAACAGTCATCAATATTAGAAGTAATATATATTTTTTTGCGCACTTTTTTTCTTCATCTAATCTGATGCCTGAGAAAATTTTACATCGGTTTTAGTAAAGAAGATGTCAACTTTGTATTTGTAAAGAAGTATGTATGCTTAAAACTAAGGAGTATTCCGAATTAATTTACTTCTTTTATACCGTGAACCATTCACCATGGTTAACCACAAATGTTATACTAATTGAAAAATAAATCATTGTCAAAGGGAAATCAGATAAATTAAGTACTGTTGATAACATTAATGTATAGTGATTTTGATAGTAGTAATGATTTTGATATTCTTAAAACTTTGATGCACTTTTTTCACTTATTTTTTGATAATGTATCGGTTTTATAGATTGTCGTAGCACTTCCATTTCTGTTGCACGATCCATTCACGTACTTGCAAAGATCTTTCGATTTGGGTAGAGTTTTCCTCTTCAAGTGGACGGTGAATTGGCGATTTTTATCAGAGGAAATATTTTTGGATCATCGATTTCACATATTATTATTTGCGACTCACATTTTTCTGCTTTTCCTTGCTGGTTACTTATGGTTTAGGTATTGTTTATGTCATTTAGCATTGGTTTTTATCAAGTTAAGCGTTAATTTCATTCGATTATTGGAAACTTTTTCTGAATTCTAAATGAATTTGTTTCTGTTGATGGAATTATTCTTTCTAATACCTTTGCATTATAATTCCATCAATTACTTAGAGCGAGCATAAAATGTTAAAATATAGCGAAGAGTTTTTTCTTACTACGTTATATACAAGATAAAATAGCTGCATCATCTGGCTGTGGTCATAAACTGATTTGAAGTGATAGCAGAAATGTCACATAAAATTGTGAAATTGAATGGTTTTAGGCGATATGGAGGATATATGCATATGTTATCAGTAGTGAGCTATAGTAAATTGTTGTTGAGCACTAATGGTATGTATTCCTTTTTACTTCAATTTCATCTCAAAAAAAGTATTAAAAAATCCTATCACTCAATCTTTATTTCAGTTTGTTGCGTTAAAACTCTTCTTTTATTGTAATAAGATGACCTCTATCAAGATCCAGTTCAATATTTGTCATTTATTGGATAATCCTAACTTTTAAGAGTTAGATGGATCTACATTTTTTGAAGTAATACTGAATTTTCAGAAATGCTTATTGCTTTATTCACAGCAAATTTGATTGGTATATGTGTTGCCCGATCATTGCATTATCAATTTTACAGTTGGTATTTTTATACACTGCCTTATTTATTATTTGCTGGTTTACCATTCAATAATGATTGGTTCTTCACGAACGAAGTAACATCCACGCAAAAGTAAGTCTTTTATTTTGTCCACTATTGTTTGAATGCAGTAATATAGTACTAGCAGACTTCATTGTCTTAAAAATATTTGGAATACTTTTTGTTGAAATCAAAAATTAATGTGTCGAAATCGAAATGCAAAATTTTTATATTCAACTATTTATAAACATAAATCATGTGTGATTCAAATTCACAGGTCCACTGCTGCTGTATCACCATTGTCGGTAATCTTACGGTACGTTCCTTAACGAAATTTTGCATTTCATATGTAACTTTCAGCATCATTAACTTGAACTTCAAACTGTCGAGTTACACAAATTGTTAATATATTCCATTTACTGACAAGCGTATGTTCCTACTGACTTAACTACTAAAAAGATTCAGTGAAAAGTGAAGTTTGGCTTGTTTACTTGCTCTGAAGTACAAATTATTAGTTATGTAAGCCAAAATGAAGGCGTTCAGTAGAAGAGTGAGCATCAAAATATATATCGAAATAGAACTACTTATATCGTGGACTACATTCAAAGAAATCGATATAAGCATAAAAGGTTGTGGATTTTTAGTTGCTGTATTCTCATTGGAATCGAGATATGCTGGAACACTTATCCTTCGACAGTTATCAGTTCAACAATGCTTCACTGCTTCCATATAACCATATTTTACATATTGATACATGATTATTACAGTGATAGTAATCTGACAAAACATAAAATTATGTAAACCTATTTCTTTTGCTTTTCTGTCTAATTCGACACCTTATCAAGTTTGTTTAAACAGGTTTAAGATTAGTCGATCATGGGGCGCAAAGTTTCAGGGGAAAATAAGATAATGGGAGGATGATGGCGGGACGATTCAAGTATTTATGAAATTTTGATTGCTTGAGAAAGAGTATCGGCAGAAGCTTGCATATATTAATGGTATTTAACTTCTAAGATTTGCTTGAATAAATCGACCAAGGAAGAAGAAGCGACATAAATTCACAGATTTTTACTTTCGCTCACCTAGGTTGATAAGTCTAACACATCATAACTGATAACAGAAAATAAAGCACAAAGTTGAAATCATTAAATGAATTGCTTAATTTAAATAGGTAGTGATGTTTTTGCAGGTAAATAGGGATCCATAATAACTGCAACTATTATGTTGTTTGTAATGAGAACATTAGATGACCTTATCGATGTTCTGAATATATCATAGTGGTAGGTTATGTTTTATTTTTTTTTTTTATAGCTTGGATGCATACTGATATTTCGTCTTTGTTATTCCTTTGTTTTTTATTATATCAGTTTTTAGACCACTCGAATAGACATTTTGTGTCTCTTTATTATTGTATTTCTGAAATATCGAAGTTAAATGATCGGTTGGGCAATTATGATTCATATAATATTTATGGGATATTTTCTTAATTTCTATTACTTGATGTACATTTTGTTCAAATTATAACAAATTATATAGTTAACATGGAAAGGAAAGCGGACTAAGTGAATTTATTCTAGAACTGTCCTATATCTGGATAATAAATTAATTAATTTGAACGGTAATATTTTTGCAAATAAATAGGGATATCATCCATAATAACTGGAACTATCATGTTGTTTGCAATGAGAGATCTTATCGATCTTCTGAAGGAGTACAGTGATAGGTTGTTATGCTTTATATATCTTTTATATATCTTGGAATAAATAAGTTGTACAGTGTAATCATCACGATACTATAAGCCAAGTTATTGAAATTGTTATATCTGAGCAGATGAAGGTCAATATAATACCCATATAAGCATGTTCTTTTATCATTTCGCCTCATCAAATTTAAAACGAAGCTTTGATGGGACAGTTCAGAAGGCAGAATAATTTCAGGATGATGTCTTGGCCTTCTTGTTCTCGTATAGTTTTATCTTTATTGCATAATTTGTTGATGAATTCAAGAAAATGTTTTGGTCACATATCCCTTAAAAAGAAAGCGGTTGGTAAGCATTTCCTATGTACTGTTTCGGAAGGCATCTTAATTTTCGATCGTGAAGCAAAGAGAATCCAACGCAACAGAGCTGCCCAACTGGATGATTATAATGTTTGTCAGTACGTGAAAGTCAGTTATTATTTAATTTTCATTTCTATATTACAGAAAATATCTTGTGTAAATGCTCATTTTGTTTTAGCTAATGTTGTGCTAAAAAGTCAAATTTTAAGTCTAACTACCATCTTTCGGGAATTCTTTTACTAACCAAAACTAAAATTCGACATTAAAATATCACAATCACATATGTAAATGCAAATGCATCGAGATAAGTAATGGAATGTAATCAATAAATTATCGTACATCACAATATTAGTTGTTTTTATGTTAGTGTGCTTTTCCGATGAATTTACAATATTGATTGCAACGAATCTACACTGTTATTTTATGTTGGTCGCTTGAAATTTTTTTTGTTCTTATTGTGAAACAACGTTCTGTTAGTGATATGAGACTGCTCAGTGAGAAGGAAGACATGGTAAACAAACTTTCATTGAACCAAAGTAACGTTTGCTGTGGACAAATTTAAAAGAAAAAATCGAACGCTTGTATTTAACAATAACAAATTTGTTCTGATTGATCGTATCAGTTAGCTTTTTAATCTTTGTAATTTTGATAAGATAAGCTCTAATTCACTTATCCAATTCTGAAATCATTGGAAGCATTTGTAATGAACAGATTTCAGGATGAAATAGCTTATCGTGTGGCGGACAAAGTATTCGACTTAACGAAATTCAACGATGTTTGCATTGATATCGGATGTGGTAGTGGCCATGTTGCGATGAATTTGATTAAGGTGATTTTAAATTTGGTAAATTGTCTATTGTCCGTTCGTAATGATGGCTAGCAGTGTGTTTATTCCAGCACTTCGAATTCAGTAGCTTAACGGAATCATATTACGATTTGGGAATAGGAAGAATTAAGTGATATTTATTGTAAGTCATCTGAAAAAATATTGATTGACCCATAAGCACTGGAAAATAAAGACGTCTAGTCCGTTGGGATGTTTTGACTTTTATGTTACAAGCTTTTTGAAAAAGGCCTGTAGACATCTTTCTTCGCTCTACGGTCATGTTTCCAATAGAAAGTTTGCTATATAGTTTATTTGTGATTGCAATAAATTTTCACAATTTCATCCATATTTAAAATCGAGAAAATGCGAAAAAAGTTAAATAAAATAAAACTGTTTCCATGGAAGAGGGTTAAAATTGCATAACAACATGAAATTTGGATGGTAAGTGGTTGAAGTATCTATAAATGCACAGGAAAATGTGGGTATCATTATTCAATGTGATATGAGCGCGGGACTAATACGACGAAGTGAACGTGCAGCGGATCCTGAAGTACCCGTTTTGAGTGTCATTGCAGACGAATCAATGGCACCTTTCCGGGAAAAGTCAGCTGATTTGGTGGTGTCTAGCCTCAGTGCCCACTGGATTAATGATCTCACTAAATGGTTTCTATTTGTTTGTTCTATTGAGATGAGAAGATGCCAAAAAAAAAAAAAAAAACAAAAAGAACGTCATTATTACCTATCATTACTACAATCAGTACTTTCAATGTTTATTCCATGTTTATGGAATATAATCAATGTTTATTCCATAACATTGATGCCGTTGCTTAACCTGCCTATTGGTTTATTTATCTCACAAAGTTTGCTATGTGATTACTTCTACCAAAGTGCGAAACTTCTCTTTTTCTCAATAATACAAATAACTGTAAACTCTGTAAGAAGAAAATAATAGAGACTAGAATAATATAAGTAATATGGCAAGGATATCCCAATGCATTTTTGCATCGGTTTTTCTTGTTTTATGACATTTTATTTTGGATGGTCAAGTTAGGATGTAGAAATGATACTTAGGTTTTGATATAATGCATGAACTCTTTCCGAACGATTCATCCTACAGGATTTCAGGTTCTCGCGTTGTTTATCGATCCTTCGTCCTGATTGTCCCCTGATTGGTGCTATGCTAGCCAATGAAACATTACACGAACTTCGGATAGCCTTACAATTAGCTGAAATGGAGAGGTTGGGCGGCATTGGTTTACATATTTCACCGTTCGTTCGAGCGGATGATGTCGGGTCACTGATGAGTCAGGCTGGTTTTGGAATGATCACATTGGACACCGATGAGCTGACGGTAGTAGTAATATTTGTCGTTGATAATATTTTTGGGTTTGTCAAATGCTTTCTTTTACAGGTTCATTTGTGTTTTTTTTCTGATTTTTAAGGCATCATTTTTTCCAGGTCGGTTATCCGAACATCTTTACGCTACTCTATGATTTACAAGTAATGAGTGAGTCGAATGCATTACGAAATCGATCAACGCATGTTAGGAAAGATATTCTGATAGCTGCTGATGCTATTTATAGGTAAGAGTGTTGTCTAAACGTAGTTTGGCATAGAATCTTGTAGAATATTTGTTTCTATATAAATCTCCATCTATGAATGTTTGTATGTGGAGCGAAATTTTTTCAGGTCAATGTTTTCTCGCGACGATGCTCCATGTCCAGCAAGTTTTCAAATTGTTTCATTTATTGGTTGGCGTCCTGGTCCTTTAATGCCTAAACCAGCCAAACGTGGGTCACAACAGGCATCATTCAAAGATATTGGTAAAATTATCGAAGGGAAGATGCCCTTCCCAGAGGAGCATAGTCCGAAATAGGATAGGAGACCTTTAGGATATCATTTGAAGAAATCAGCCGATGTTGTGCTTTTCTTCGCATTGTTTATTATTGAAAGATTTTCCATGCATTTTAATTTGGTCTCTATCATCTTTTGTTCTGCATCTTCATTATAATTATCTCCATTTTTGTGAAATATAGTTTTTAGATACACTATTACATCGATTAGAAGTTCGGCAAATCATAACGTAAGTGAAACAAAATTGGTGGATTGGGAAGTCATTGAAAATTAGGCACATGTATGTCAATGCGGAATTAATTAAGTTTAAAATCTTCAGAAGATAAGCAGACGTACAGTGAAATTGATCGGAATGAAGTTAAAAGCCAAACTAGAATTACAAACTTCCGAGTTTTCTTTAAATCAATAACTATAAAGAAAATTTAAAAAAATAGTTTTTCCCATTATTCTTTTTTTATCAGCCGTTGGCCACGATATAATCTGCTTTTCCTATATCACCCGGATTTTTGAAATGATGAAATATTTTTCATAACTTCAGGCTAATATTTTTGTATTCTCCAATCTTCTGTAGCAACTCTTGGTTTACTGACCATCTCTGCCTTCACCATCGCCTCACAAACGAAATACATGTATTGCTTACACTGTTAAAATATTACCTCTCCGGAACTATACAAATTTTTTACACAATGCTGCAAGTGTTCACATGGCTAAATACAACTGAGCATATGTATTTGGCTCCTTCACCAACCGTAGCTGTTTTGAAATGTTAATGTCAGTTTAAATTATCGATAGTGAAAGGAATTTTCAGGTAACGCCCAAAGAATTAAAATGACATACTTTGGTAAAGGTTGGAAATGGGGAAGCTATAAGTTGAAATGTTTCCAATACATGTCTGTTATTTATGTTGCTATATTAATGAAAATCTCGGAATATTTTTGTTCAACAACTGAAATAATACTGGGAAATTTTGAGACTTCATCAAATTTCATAAGTAATGGATGCTTGTCGGACGAAATTTCCCAATGGAATAGTTTAATACTCTGTGAAAGTAATCAAATAAAGTTTTCGATTTATTCCCAAAGAAAAATATGAATGAAAATTAGACAAATTAACGTGATCATAATTAAGGCATCCAAGTAATGTTCAAATTTGAATAGTCGAGTAAATGATAGCATTTGAAAGTTTCAGATTTGATAAACTGATAGCAAATCTCAACACTTGGAAGGAGCTTTCAATTTTTCTTTTCTTTTCAAATCAAATGCAAATATGTACATGTACATATAAGCTTGTTAAATATAAAGTATACATTGTAATCTTTATGAGAAGATTGATGCTTTTTAGGGGTTCAGCGATTATTATATCACGCTAATATTTACAAATCGAGTCGATCGATGAATAGAAAAAGGCAAGAAAAAGAACTGAATATCTTATTCAATTATTTCTATTATAAATGCGTTATTATATATTCAACAGGGATCAAATAATTTCACAATTTATATGAGTCGCAACAAAGCTATTAATGTTAATTGATTTTAAATAATAATATCAAAATCTAGTTGGTTCATTTCATTTTTTATTGTGCTGAACAAAATTGTATATAACCCTTTCATTCTAAAGCGGAATTCCTCTCCACAAATGTCACATATGTTATGTCCCCATTTCACTCTAATAAACTTTTAATACATTTGATTTAAGAATTCATACATCAATTTGAAGTTAAGTGAGTGCACTTTATTAATTTCTCTTTTTTTTTCTTCTTGATGAAACTCACATATCACTGGATCAATTCTTCTTTTTTTTACAGCTCATTTGAATTTATTAAATATTTTGAAATCCTTGCACTTGGCTAAAGTTATTTAATTTTTTTTTTGTTCAAAACTATGAATATATCGCGAAAATGTGCCGTACGTTTGTTGGTTTGTTGAATTTCTTGAATATTTTTTTTCAGGGTCTCTGTTCAAAATATTGTTATTCGTCAATGTGAAGGTGAATTTTTTGGAAATGATCAATCGATCGATTCATTCAGGAATTTCTTGTTTTTTTTTTTTGGTTACTTTCTCTTTTCTTTTTTTTAATCAAAAAGAAATATCCTATAATGGTTGAAATAGATGTAACAAAGTGGTATTTTTGGAAAGAGAAAAAATGAAAAAAAAAAAAGATTAATTACATTACAATGCCAACTGACATACAAGTTTTTGATGATATGATGTAGATGATTTGAATATTGATGTAAATTGTAATCATCCATTATTGATATGTTACATCCTGATAACAATTTTATGACATTTCTTTTTGTTTAACACAACCCATCTAATCTTTCATTCATTTTTTTATAGTTTGGCATGAAATGAAATGAACATGATCGATGATCGATCGATCTATCCATTTATGTCTAACTTTTCATATTTCCCATTTTCTCCTTTTTTTTATTGCCATTTGATCCATTATTACTATTTGACATTTTTATCACTCTGGTATCATTTTTATCACTTTTATATCAATTTCATATCAATTTTACATATCAATTTTTCATATCAATTTTACTACTTATATATCAATTTGATCACTTTTATGTTATAAGTACAAGACACCGATTTATTATGCCATGTGGGTATACATTTCAGTTCATATTTGATTTTTTTTTTGATGAAAAGTCTTTGCTTAAATAGGACATCAATCAGTGATGATAATATGCTATTAGTGAATAGATAAATATGCTGATAAGTATTTATTTACTGATACATATCAGTATCATGAATTTCGCAACAAAAAAATAAGAACAAGAATTAAAAATAAGGAATTGAAGTTGGGATTATATGGGAATATTTGCAATTATTTCATTTACTAATTTAATTAAATGCCTATTAAAATAATCTGTCTTTTATAAATATATATTAAAATTGTGTTCTTGAAAATATGTATATATTAGATTTCCAATGAGAAGTTATTGTTTAAGGCATTTGAAGTTATGTTAAATGTTAAATAACATAAAGTATTCATAAACAAAATATCCCATAATTACACTTCTTTTTTTTCTCCCCTTTTCATTCATCTAATTAATAATATTTGCATCTAATCAACATAACTATTATAAAAAATAATTATCATCCACTTAGTGACAAAATGATACTGAGGAAATGTTTAAAATAAAGTAACGTCATAAAAATATTATAAAAAAAAAAAAAAAATAAGATAAGTGGCTTTAATTATGGATTTAAAGTATCGTTAAGTTACAAAATAAAATGAATCGAGTAAAACGTTCAACATGTTTCCAGAAATATAATCTGGTGACAATGTCATCAATATGTTACATCATTTAACAACAATTCTATTACGTCAATAAGAACTTTTAAATTTAGGTCATATGTACTTTCAGCATTTATCATATAATAGATAAAAGAAATCATAACTTAATGCGGAAATTTCATAATGTCATAATGACAAAATTTTCTCCTCAAATGGTCAACATCAGTATTTCACTACTATTGGATTGATTAGTTTTTTCTTAAATATCATTCATCCGAATATATGAGACTAATGATATTTCGTTCAACATGTTTCCTGAAATATAATCTCAAATAATTTTCCAATTGGCAGCTATTACTTTTAGCAAAAAAAAAAATCACCAGTAATATTATTGATTAGTTTCCTCGTATTGTCCACTAAACTTTTTAGCTCATCAGCTAATTCTGTCTGATATCTCATTTAACTTTTGCTTTGTGTTTACGGTTAAACTTTTTGTGTAATAGTAAATGCTAAAATGTATTGTACTGCTCGTTTTTTTATTCTTATTATTACCGGAAATGTCATCATTTCAGGCTTGTATTACCTATTGACTATTATTAATTACTGGGCTAATAAGTATAAAGTTGTTCTGTTACCACTATTGTTTATCACCACCAATGTTACCATTGTTACCAATTATTACTAATTGTTTATTATCAGTACTATCATCCATTGTTTATCGGTCGTCACAATCACTACTCAACACTTTTTTTGTTTTTTATGCAACTAATTACGAATATATAGGTCCTTAATTATATTTTGCCACTTACCGAACATATAGACCTTTAGTAATATTCCGGCACTTCCTGGATATTTCGACATTTCCCAGATATACCAATTCAAATGTGTTTTATCCGCTGCTATTTGACACCACGATTGATGAGATGACAAATAAGAGATAGAAAGTTTGTCATTACATTCATCGGATGGATATCTTCTTTCAAAATATTTGTATAACTTATCCATTCGTCTCAAATAAATAACACCTTTCCATCCCTTTACGTATAATTTTCCAATTTGTACGTGAAAATTTCCGTTCAACAATCAGACATTGTTGAACGGAAGTGTTATTATAGCAAATGGAAGAGACACTGTTGACAAACAAAAATGTGAATATTTTGTTTACTAAGAAGGATTAAACATGAAGAAAAGAAGTTAAATGGAGGAGAGAATCAAAGAAGAAAGGGTGAGAGAAAGAACAGCAAAATGTACATTAAAAGATATTATGTCATATTTTTTTCATTTTTTTTTCCCTCCTCTTCTTCTTTTACTAATTAAATTGATTTTTAATTATCAAATTTTCTGATTTCATAAGCTTTGCTTATTTAACACTTAATTTCCTTCCAGAAATGATTGAAATACATGTTTATTGACATTTTAAACTGGTAATTTTCTTTTTTCTTAAATGTCATTTTCTATCACAATTTATATAAAAGCTATTAGTTTTGTTTCCTCCGCTTTTTCAGTTTTTTCACTTTTAATTATTAATTTTGAAATCGTCAAAAACTCATACTTTAGTAAACTGACCACTATGTTACTTAAACACACTTTAACAACTGACCACTATATTACTAAGTACAAATACGAATAGGAATTTTCATAGCGAATGTTGTACACAAACAAGGAGAGAATAAAACGGTCAAGGTTAATTATACTTTCGATAAAACGATCAAGGTCATGATACTGATTGTAACAGTCAGGGGTGGTCATAATACCGATGAAATGGTCAACAAATGGAAAATGAAAAAAAAATTCTGACTTCTTAATAGGAGAAAAATATCCTAGCTAAGATGATTTTTTTAAAATAGATTTTTGTTTAACTGATTTATTTTCTTTTTACTGACAAGTTAGATTTCAATATATTTTTATATCATTCATTGATAAAATTTACTGATTTTTCTTTCTATCAAATATATTTTGAAATTAATGGAAAATGTTAGATGAATTTATTGTCAAATAATTTCAGCCATTTATATTTCTTATCCAAATACTTCCCATATTCCAAGTATTCATCCATTTGCAGGAAATAAAAATTACTATAAGTTTCAAATGTCACCAAATGTCACGCTATATGGGATTTCTTAATGTGCAAAAATTTTAATGACTAAAAACTTTTTTTTTTCAACACCTCTCTTTTTTTGGATACTTATTTTGCAATAGCAATAGTAAGAATAATAAATGCTTATGTAATAATTATATTTTAACAAATTTTTATCATCGTCATCATTATTATTGTTTATGTTTTAATAAATTTTTATCATTATCATCATCACCATTGTTGTTATTGTTGTTGTTGTCGTTATCATTATCATTATAACTATTTTTTTAACCTTTTCTAATAGCAAAAACCTTATCCTAATAATGACAATAAAAAAAATGAAAGTATTCGTAATAATAATGTCCACAAATAATGCAACTATTATGATAACGAAAATTATTATTTCTCGTTCTAATATCAGTAGCGGAAAATCATAACAAAAATGAAAGTACGGATCATAATTATAGCAATAATAGATTTGATAATGGGTAACGGTTCAATGACATCAATTAAGGTCATTAATACTGATAGAAGGACATATACACTTTCTAATTCTATTCGAAAGAAAAAATTACCAAACTGGATATTCATCAGTTTTTCAATCTGATATTTATATATTTTCCAATAATTTGAAAAATACATCCATTTCTGATGGTAGATTGCTACCAACAAGTACAGATTTATAAAAATATCATAATAATTGTGCTATTTTACGTTAGATTATTATTATTTCATCTGTTTATCACATTTAAATATTAAGCGATTTTTCAATTTTCTTAATTAATTTAATTCCCAAATTATTATTTATTTTCTTTATTTTTTTCCTTTTTCTTTTTTTATTAATACGTAATTTTCTTTGCACTATAATATTTCAGTAATAGAGGATGTTTGACATTTAATTACTTGAATACTGATAGTTGTACTTGCTCAAACATTTCAATTAATCTGATTCCAGAACTATATATTTTCTTTTTTCCTTGGTATACAACTCTTTACAATAATAATAATGTTTAACATTTAGTTATTTGAATACTGAGAGTTATTACTTGCCGGAGCATTTTAATTATTTCAATTTCTAAATTATATATTTTTTTCTTGGTATACAGTTTTCTTGCATTATAATATTTTACTAGTAGAGAATATTTAATATTCAATTACTTAAATATTGGTAGTCATACTTACTTGAACATTTTAAATTTAGGCTTTACTTCTTGTTACAAACTTAATCTAAAATTAATTCTATGTGAATCTAACGTTACTAAATATAAACGAGCCAAAGGAAGAGAAGGAGAAAAAATAGAAGTTTATTTATCGATTTTTAAAATTTTAAAGAAAAAGAGGGAAGTGGTAAAAGGATTGAGAATGATTAAGTTAAAAATTGGACAATTTATCTTGAAGGAGTTTTACACTGATCTATGATCATCATTGTAATGTTACCATCTTTTTTTGACGAATTAATTAAAAAGTTTGACATTTTAAAATTCCAAAGATAATTTATCATAAAACGATTTTTCTTTTTTGTTCTCCGTTCTCCTCTATCTTTTTTTCTTTTCTTTTTGTTTCTTTGTTTCTACATTATAAGAGAATGTTATAATCTCTGGTAAAAATGAAATTTTTAAAGTTCAAAAAATATTTAACAGATAATTTGTTTGTAAAACTGCAACATATGTATGAAATGTTATCAGTAAATAATAATGATACGGCAGTATAACATAAAATATTGATTCATATTAAACAATGATAATTAGGGCTTCATGATAGGACAACCAATTTGATTTATCCAAAATTGTAATAGATTTTCAAGCTTAATCTGAACAATATCATGATTTATCATCGGATCATCTAGTAGAACATACGATCCTATCAATTCAAACTCCGATACATTAATCCTTTATTGATACAGTAATATCTATAACATTTATCATTATTTATCATTAATCATTAACTATTAATTATTTATCATTAATCATCAACGTTATCATTCATCACTAATATTTATAACACTTGTCATTTATCATAACACTTATCACTATTGCTCTAATTCAATTCAAACCATTGATTGTATTATTAATAATTCCATTTGATATTTACTAATTTAAAATCGAAAATATATTAGATAGTAATATTCCACTAAGCAATTGAAATCAATTAAGCAAATTAAGCAAATTATTCAGCAACTAAAACAAAATTGTCTGCATCATACGATAGGTAAATGTCAAAGTTCAACTAATCGATATCAAATTAATTAATAAATATTCCTTCCTCTCTTGTCATTAACATTTATTTTATCTTGAATATATTATGATCGCTTTTCTCTCCTATTTCAAAATATAACATAAATATTCTCTCTGTTCCCTTTTAACAGATGCAAATATCTTCTTCCATCCCTAACAACTCTATTGATACAACAAAGCCGATGTCAACAACAATGATAGCGTTATCAACTACTTCCCGCAACTACTACTACAACTACCAGTACTATCAGTTCTATGATAACACTATTAACAGTAATAATGGATAACAATAGACATACTACTCTCACTATTATTTATAATAATAATAACAATTAATAATAATAACAATAATAATAATAATAGTAATAATAATAATAATAATAATAATAATAATAATAATAATAATAATAATAATAATAATAATAATAACAATAATAGTAATAATAATAATAATAATAATAATAATAATAATAATAATAATAATAATAATAATAATAATAATAATAATAATAATAATAATAATAATAATAATAATAAA